>NW_022884346.1:0-13256 GCF_011952255.1 Bombus vosnesenskii
GAGCTGACGTTTGATCGAGACTGACTCTTCGCTCTTATCTTTTTCCAAAGGAAAGCTTGATGTGGGTGTACCCTTTGAACGAAGAACGCGGATTCGTTATTCACACCTTTTGTTAATGAAGTGAGGGTAAACGTCCGCGATGCCGATTGGTTATGACCCATGCTAATGAAGAAGGATATGAGGAAGTCTCCTACCAACGCGGGTCGGGGGTGACTTCATTCCTGGGGAAAACCAGTCGTTTTCGGTGGACATGTGTTGGGTTTTCCCATTCGGTGACTACCTGCTTTCTCCGTGATTTTTAAGAGCCTAATAAAATCAAGGACTTTTCCCAAATTCGGACATAAACCGAAAATACTTCTAGACAAATAGGTTGATTGGCAAACATTTGGAAACAATTGAGCTAGAAGTTGACGTTTTATGGTGGGTCCTTGAGTTTATTAAGGGTCAGGAAGAAGGTAGGTGGGCCGCTGGCTGCCAGGTAACGTCGGCTGAAGTGCAGATGTTCCATACGACGTAACAAAATATACTTAAGTGTTTTTCCTATCACTATCACGATCTACACCTCAGGTATTTCCTAACTATGTCAACATTATACCTTGTTTTACCAAATGTCCAGCTGGGCAAATTGTAAAGTACAAATTGAATAATAAAAGAAAAATTATACCTTGTAAATCGTGTAAGATATTCTCGCGCTATTGTAGCACATTTATCTTGCTGGAAATATACATATACACGCTTTTTTCAAATATCATGAGGAAGACATCTGATCTTTAGAAATTGTTTGCCAAGAAAATTAGATATCTATCCGTTGTTAAGCTTTGTTCATAAAAATATGATTGGATTAAGTTGTTATATTCAAAATGTTGCACCAAACATTAACGTTTTTCTTTCCTCGTTGTAAGGAAAACGTAGCCAAATTGTGGTAATTTTAGATTGACCATTTAGGTAAATGGTTCACATTTATCATTTTTTCGTGATTTTATTAATATTTACAACTAGCATATTAAAACGCTCGTAAAATCCTGTATTATTATCAGATCAAAATTTGAAACTTGTGCATGTACATGCTGTTGGAAATGGCTGGAAATAACTAGATTGTAATGTAAAAGATGTCAAAATTATATTATTATTTTGTATTGTATTCGTATTGCTATCTTGTACTCTACTGCCAAATACTCGATTGTATAAATTACAAATATACTCTAAGCAATTTATCATATTTATATCATCATATTACATCAAATAATCATTTAATTTATACCAAATATAATAAAGATTAAAATACATCTCATGGACTGGAATTATTTCAGGTGCTTAAATTTTGACTCACCTGACTTTGCATAGGTTCGGTGTTTATTTGGCACATATAAGCACCGGAATCATTTTTTTGAACATTTGACACATGTAACTTCCACGTATTGTGCCCATTATGTGTAACTGAGAGCCGTGGATTATGCGCTATTAAATGTGTGTGTATCGTCAAGATTGCTCGAGAATCGGATCTCATCCAAGCTATCTGTGGAAAATATTTAAATTGTTGTCGTGAAAAAGTAAAACTACATTTTACATTATATAATGCACTACATGTAATAGTGGCGTTGACGCCACATTTAGTTTTTGATGCATTTGTACATACAGAATGTGTGAAGGATTTGACAGTTATCAATAAATTTCAAAGAAATTTTTCAGGTAATAGAATGATTTAAAAATATTAGTTTTTAATTGTTCGGATTAAGAAAAACCATTAGGTGATGACTAAAATTTGTAATTAGCAGCCTCAGTTTTGCAACTTTCTTTGTATATTATATACATTGCAATCCGCTATCGGTCAGCTATCGATCAGTGCAGATAGTAAATTTCTTTTATCTGCAAGTTCAATCTCTTGACAAATTAAATTAGAAGATGTTTTTCTACCTTCTCCCGCGGCAAAATGCCTGAAATTCCAACGGCTTTGAAGCTACCTCTCGAAAATAAAATGACCCGAAGACAAGCCGCAAAGGCTTTCAATATTTCAAAAACGACGAATGCGAAGACAGGTACACGTCGAATGCACAGATCAAGAAAATATTAATTACTTTACCTGTGATATATGTAAAAATCAAATTTGGATAAGAATGTGTATTCTAACATCTTTTTTCAACATTGTTAGTCATTTACAGTAAAAAATCTACTAGTTAAATAATTGATCGGTACTGGACGGCAATTTTTCGTTTCCTACGAGTTACAATATTTTTGTATTCTTACAAACGATTAATTCTCATTGTTGAATTTGACGAAATTAATCTTCCTCCTCTTATTACGCTTCATTTGCACTACCAACTCATTTTGTTAATTTTAATTTCTATCGACTCTATCCTAAGATAAAACGAAGATCTTGATTACTTTATTTACAACCATCGTCATAATCGTTATTATTCACAAGCAAGGAAAAACCGCAAGACCAGCTCGCGCAAATGCAAACTCAAACCGCTGACTTTGCTTGTATTAGCATTATGTGTTAAAGACTGAGATAATTTATCCAAATCTCAAAAATCTTTTCACTTTCATGAAAAATGAACAAAATTAATTTTAAAGCATTAAAATGTGGATTGTTTTTCTGGAGAATTCAAAATTCGTAGCTGCTCTCTTTGGTTTTTATACCTACAGGATCGTCCACCTAAATTTATTCGTTCGTGGATTTGTTCGTTCAAACTGACAACAGTTATGTCATGATTCCGTCTAGACAGACATGGAATGTGCATGTAGCTCGGAACCCACACGCGCCAGACTAAATGAGAATAGAAACAGTGCAACATACACGCAGGGTATTACAATCACGTGCGGACGGCAGTGCAGTTATATACTGTGGCTTGAAAAAATTTCAAAACTTCCCTTTACGTTACCAGAAAGAAAGAAATAAAGAACATTTAGATGCGTAAAAGATTCTTTCGCGTACAATTCTGTTAATTATTGTAAAGAAAAAAATGTCAAATATACCACAGGGTATATAGTTCCCTTTATGGGTAGCAAGTTTTTGTGAAATTTTTTTGCTAGACGCTCGAACGCTCGGCAAACGTTCGGCTTTCGCGTTGAGAACGTGCTATGCTTCCATTCACTTGCCCTTAGACAGTTCGCTGTGGAATGCCGAAGCGTGCAGACGTGTTTCTAGTGCCCAGCGTAGTCCGAAAACAACACGTGTCGCCCAACCGTCGAAAGTGAACACAGCCAAGTGTCCCCTACCCTTTAGGGAGAAGAAAATCCCACGCACCTAACCACAACCCGAAAACTAGCCTCATAGCCTCACGACTAGTTATTCATTCCGAATTAACTAGCTCGATGATGGCCCAGCAATCGCGAACAGGCTCTCCGGAGCAGACTCGCAGCTACCCGTGCTACCTCCCCCGTGGCAGAAGTGTCGCAGAACTCTCCGCACCAACGACGCTAATACTACCAAGAAACGGAAAATAGAAACAACAACACAAATAAACACTCACAACAGGTTCGCAGTATTGGAATCCTCAAACGACGCCATGGAAATCGTAGAACCGCCACCAAATCAACAATCACAGAGAATCCCCCCTCCCCCACCAATATTTGTAGACGACGTCATCGACATGCAGACAATGATCAAGTCCCTAGAGAGAGATATCTCCAAGGAGGATTATAACCTTAAGATAAGTAACAATAAAGTAAAAATACTGCCGACGAACCCAGAAGCTTACAGAAAACTCACCAAGATACTCAGGACCCTGAACGCCAACTTCCACACCTACCAACTCAAACAGGAAAGGCCTTTCCGGGTGGTCCTACGAAACATCCACCACTCAGCAGACATAGACGAACGCAAATACGAACTCTCAAAACTCGGCCACGAAGTCATCAACGTAAGTAATATAAGGCATAGAGTCTCGAAAGACCCGTTATCCTTATTCTTCCTAGACATAAAACAAAAGCCGAACAATAAGGAAATCTACAACATCAGTCGCCTAATGAACGCGATAGTAAAGTTCGAACCACCGCTTGTGAAAAAAGAAATAGTGCAATGCAAAAGGTGCCAAAGGTACGGTCATACGCAGAAATACTGCAACCATACTTTCCGCTGCGTTAAATGCGCAGGCACTCACTCCACTGACCAGTGCGCCAAATCACCGGAAACCCCAGCGAAATGCATCCACTGTCAAGGGGACCATCCTGCCAACTACAAAGGCTGCTCAGCCTATAAAACACTATACACGAACAGGTACCCTAAGCTCAGAGCAAAAGAGGTATCCAACCAAACACCCAGCCCGCCGAAATTCACGACTACCCCAACCCCCTCAACCAACCAAACACCCAGTCCTACCAAATTCATCACCACCTCAACCTCCTATGCCCAAGCAGTACAAGGCATCCAAAATAACCCGAACAGCCAAAGGAATCTTCCCCAAAACAGTGTCCCCAACCCACCTAACACAGACAATTTCTCTAGGCTTGAAAAGTTGATAGAGAAACAATCAGAGCAAATAAATAACTTGCTATCGCTACTAACACTCATCGTGGAAAAATTAACACGCCCCGACGCAAAATAAAACCAAGGCGCATAGCACTCTGGAACGCCAACGGTCTAGCGCAACACAAACTTGAATTAGAACTCTTCTTAAAACACCAGCAAATCGACGTAATGCTCGTATCGGAAACCAACTTCACCGACAAGAACTACCTGAAAATAAATGGTTACAAATTCTACCATACCCAACACCCCAGCGGGAAGGCCCACGGTGACACCGGAATAATAATCAAAGCAAGTATTAAGCACTACGAATTTCCATCATTCCAGAAAGACTACCCCCAAGCAACAAACGTAGCAATAGAAGACTGTCATAGCACAATCACCTCAGCAGTATACTGCCCTCCCAGACACTCCACCGCCAAAGAAGACTTTGATAACTTCCTGGACACCCTGGGCAATAGATTCATAGTTGGAGGAGACTATAACGCCAAGCACATCCAATGGGGCAGCAGACTGGTTACAGCAAGAGGCAAAAACCTCTTAAACAGCATAACAAACAACAACCTCAACTACCTCACCACATACGAACCCACATACTGGCCCACTGACACCAACAAAATACACGACCTTCTCGACTTCTTCGTAACTAAAAATATCTCATCAAGACACGTCAAGATCAACTCTTCGGCTGATCTCTCCTCTGATCATTCTCCCGTGATAGCAACAGTCAGTTCAACAATCATCGAGAATACACCTAATGGCTCCATTCACAACCAACACACCAACTAGCAGCTCTTTAGAGAAGTCTTTACACACTCAACCTCAGCCTTAACTCCACTAAAAACAAAGGAAGATATCGAAGCAGCCACGGAATACTTAAACACGAGCATAATAAACGCAATCCGCCTCTCCACACCGACAAAGCCATCTAACAGCAAACAAGAATATCCCCAATACATACTAAAAAAATAGCAGAAAAATGTAGACTAAGAAGAGTATGGCAGACACATAGAATACCGGATGACAAACGCAAACTAAACAATCCAACTAGAAAGCTATCCAAAACAATAAAAAAATTACAAAAACGACTGTTTCCAAAAATACCTCGCCAGCTTATCCCCCACAGCCGACTCCAACTACTCACTATGAAAGGCCTCCAGGAAACTCACACGTCCCCCACAAATAATCCCACCTATCCGCCGTCCGCAAGGTGGATGGGCGCGAAGCCCTATAGAAAAAGCCGACCTGTTTGCAAAACACTTGTCAAAAGTATTCAAACCCCATTCCCCCCAAGCCGCCGCGGACGTTACTGAATACCTGCACACCCCCTTCCAAATGTCCCCTCCTATCGAACCCTTCTCCTCTGCAGAGACTATAGAAACAATCAGTCGCCTAAACCCCAAGAAAGCAGCAGGACACGACCTAATAGGCAATAAAGCAATCAAGGAACTTCCCACAAAAGGGATAGCACTCATCACATCGATTTTTAATGCTATCCTTCGCCTGGAACACTATCCTAAGGCCTGGAAAATCTCATTGATTACCCTCATCCCTAAACCCGGTAAACCGATATACGAAACCTGCTCCTATCGCCCAATCAGTCTTTTACCTACCCTTTCCAAACTATTCGAGAAGATGCTCACGAACCGACTCCTTCCAATCCTAGAGAACTTGAAAACACTCCCAGATCACCAATTCGGCTTCCGAAAACATCATTCAACAGTAGAGCAAATCCACCGCTTAACTCATACGATCAGCCAAACACTCGAAAAGAAAAAATATTGCTCAGCGGTCTTCCTAGACATCCAACAGGCATTCGATAAAGTATGGCATGAAGGGCTACTATACAAACTTAAAAAGATCCTACCTCGCCCCTACTACTCCATCCTAAAATCTTACCTAACCAATAGACAATTCATGGTTAAATGCCTAGACGCCACTTCCGCAACATTCCCAATAGAAGCCGGCATACCCCAAGGTAGTGTCCTCGGACCCCTACTGTACTCCATCTACACTGTCGACCTACCTATATCAAACGATATAACAATAGCGACATTTGCAGACGACACGGCGCTATTAGCTACCCACGCAGACCCGGTAATAGCCTCATCCACTCTCCAGCGAAGTCTCGACTCCATGGAAAAGTGGTTTCACAAATGGGGCTTCAAAATCAACGAAAAGAAATCCTCACATGTAACCTTCACGCTCCGAAAACAAACCTGCCCCCAGGTCACCATCAACAACGCAACAGTTCCTAGCAGGGACACAGTCCGATACCTGGGCATGACCCTGGACAGGAGACTAACGTGGAAGAAACATATCTCAGATAAAACGAAGCAACTAAAGGACAAACTAAAAAAACTCTATTGGCTCACGGGCCGACGCTCCAAACTAAACATACAGAATAAGATTACCCTCTACAAGACCGTAATAAAACCTGTCTGGACCTACGGAATCCAACTATGGGGAACAGCAAGTAACTCCAACATCGAAATACTACAACGATTCCAATCGAAAACGCTAAGATCCTTAATAGACGCACCTTGGTATGTTACCAACGAAACCATCCATCGCGACCTCAAGATACTCACAGTCAAAGAGGTAATAGCAAAATACAGCGACAGATATAGCAAAAGCGTCAACAAACACCGAAACCCCCTAATCACTGGACTACTTGACACGACGGACCAGATTCGCAGGCTGAAGAGGCACTACCCGCTAGACCTAAACGCTAGATTCATTTAGTTATCCAAACTAAGCATATGCACTTACCTATAATACCTACAAATTATACCTATCTATAACAAGTATTAACTTATTGTAAATAAACAGCCATGTCACTGCGCCACGCCAGAAAAATTACTGAAAATTCTCAACGCGAGAATTGATTGTAATTTCAACAAATAAATAAAAAAAAAACTTGCCCTTAGAATTGTTGAGACTAGTCGTGTCGAGTGTTTTCTATCAAATGAAACGCGATAATCGTGAAGTATTAAATGTATCTCATCGTAAAAGGTACCGTATTTCTCAACAATTTGAAGAAAAACATCAAATAATCGTTCGTTAACCAAATGTGAAAGAGTTTTCGGAAACGGTTGACACCATATTAGCTCACAGTCAATTCTGTTTTGCTTTCGATGTAAGCTAATTCTCTACTAAAGAGTAGGAGCATAAAGCAAATCATTCTTATTTCTATTCTAAATACGGAGTTATGATATATACGAATATTAATCGTCATAGCTTCGTTTATTTTCACAATGGGCGCGTACAGCGAAAAAAATTACAGAAAGAGGAGGAAATGTCAAACTCCATCGCCGCTGTTCTGTTTATACTTTCGCACGTTGCTCTACGACCCTCAGGGCAGACTTCCTCGTTCGCACTCCGCTCATCGCTTCTGCTGTTCATTCGTCCCGCTCTCACTCCGCGACCGCCAGACCTTGTTTTCTTTAACCTACTACGTATATGCTACCACCATCTCGTTCGGTGGTATGAATATTCGTCCTTTGGTAATTCCTCGTCGAAGAAAAGCCAAAGCACTACGATCTATCACAGATATGTTATCTTTGAAATATCTATAGTTCATTATATATATGTCGGAGATGAAAGAATACCGGAGTCTTTGGAATTTTGGTTAATCCCGCAACATTGTAACCTAGAGTCTACTATAGCTGTAATTAAACAATTGTAGTTATTCAATCCGATTGTAATTGTTCGAGAATTGTGATAATGAGCTTGGGCTCGAGGCGACAGCCAGTCGCCGAACGTACCACGGTCACGGGATGAACGCCTTGTCTAACAAAGGCATGGAATAATTCTATAGCTCTCCTTAGTTGTAACACTCGACAGTAAACATTCCAACGGTCTCTGTCCCGTAGCTCGCCACGTGCAGACCCTATTCTTCGAGTAAGATGATTGCCAGATGTCGATGCGTCTCCGCAGTACATGTTCAGCTAGCCCGAGGGCCCGTTATAAATCTTAAGATTTAGCCAACTAAAGTCCTTCAAACAGACAAACAGTCTTTGTCCCAACTACGGGAAGATAGGGGAGACATATTTTTCAACGAGCGGCGTCTCCCACTAGCAACTTTCCTTCGAGGGCGGCTAGCATCTTTTTCTAACCACCGATATGGAGATTGACCAATTAGCAGCAACGTCAATTTCCCTTACTTTCTGAACGAAGGCTTTTCTCGACGAATCCGATGATCTCGTATCCTTAGACACACCCCATTATAGTTTTCCTCTGTGACATCATCGGGACGGGAAAGGCATTCTCGCTCGCGATCTCATTGATGAAAGGAGTAACTCTTTACGATCAGTGAATATTACGCGTCCGACTTAGATTTTGTGAGTACGTTCATCTATCATCCCGTCGACCGCGGATTCGTTATTGAACCTAGGATCATTGTCATTAGTTTCTCGAGTACCTAACTACCGCGGTTACTTGTCCGGTTCTATAATAATCGTATTTGCACTAGTCAATGTCTTCTCTATTGCGTAACGACAACGTGTAACCCAAACGAAGATTCGTTTCACGCCCCTAACCCTAATTCTAATGTAAACCCGACATATATGTGCGTGAAATGGTAAATATGACGGCTTATTTTATGAGTCACTTGCATTATCAATGGAAATGAGTGTTATAGATATCGCCTACTTTACAACATGCGTGTATATATATATTGGTAAATATAAGTGAGAATTATATGTATAGTTATAAATATTGTTTGTTTACAGGTGGATAGCATAAGTATTTGGTTTCGTGCGTAGCGTACAGGTGCTTTACAGTTCTACGGTGCGGATTGCTATTCCTTGAACTAAAAAAATTCTTTCGATGTCAGTCAGATTATTGTAAACGATCATGCATGGGAGGCATGATATAGCGGGTTGTAGGTCCGTTAGGTTTATATCACACATACGACAGTGTGATATTTGTGTCCTTGCAGGTACTCCGCATAGGAAATGAGTGGGCGGGTCGTCGCATGGGTCCTGGTCGTCTGGATCTAGGTTGTCGAAACAGTCTTTACAAAGATAACCGTTATCTAAATGGTAGACGGAACGTATCAACCGAACACAGAGGCAAGACTGAACATCCTCCTTCGCTTCCAGATCGAATGCGGGTACGGGCCCGTCTGGGTCCTCTATGTCAGAGTTGATGAATTCGCCACCCGTTCTGTACATACATACAAAAACAGTTAATATATATATATTTTTATATATATTTCGTTCGGATCTGTTCCTTTGTACGAATACTGTATCCCTGTATATAATATAATATATATAATATGTTATGATTATGTTAGTTGTTATTTATTATATATATATTTTCCTTATCTCTCCCTCTCTCTCTTTCTCTTTTTTTTCTCCCTCTTCTTCTTTTTTTTTTTTTTTATTAGTACCTAACATTGCTATCATCGCTAGGCGCAGAAACACGTCCGGGAGCCTGGCGGTCCACCTTCGAACGGCCGTGGTCGTGAGATGACGACCCAGTGAGGCCCACTTGACTACCCACGACTGCGCCGGTACTGGACCCCTGCACCGTAAACGTTTTTCTTTAGTTTTTCACAATCCATTTTGTTTTATTATAAGTTTCGCCTAGGTCGTCCTCGAGTTTCCATCCTGGTGCCACTCACTCTTTCGCACTCTACCCCGGTCAAGGCCGGTGCAGGGTGACGGGGAGCCCCACGAGAAGGTGAGGTGAGTGGTCTTGGCAGATATGGGCCCACCTACTTCATCGAAATTCTCCGCACCGGATCGGCGAGCTGGCGGGTACCAAAGGCACCGACCAGCCGCTACCCGACTATAGGAGAATATCAGGTCCATCGGGGTTTCCCAGGGCGTGGTCCTACGCCCTGAGAACCCATATCCGCCTCATGCTCCCCAACCTAACCCCAACCTAACCCCTCGTCGCCCTCGATAGAAAGTTGCTAGTGGGAAGCATCGTACGTGAGAAAAACTAATTTTCCCGTGTCAAGCCGTAGAAGACAACAGTCTTTAGAAAGTGATTTAGAAAAAAGATATTTGTTGGGTCTGAAGGACCTTAGCTACCAAATTACTGGGATTTATGATGGGTCCTTGGGACTATTGAGGGTACGCAACAAGGATGAGCGGACATCTGGCTCCCGGCTGGCCCGCGGTGTATGGCCTGGTCCAAGTAGAGGTTCGCCCGACGTAACACTGAATGATATTTTTTATTTGCATATTCAATTTTAAGAATAATCCCAAATAAATTAGGTGGAGTAATTATATTATTCATATCAATTTTATTTTATATATAATTCCATCAATTAATTTAAATAATTTAAAAAATAATAAATTTTAGGTTATTAGTAAAATTCTTTATTGATGATTTATTAATATTTTTATTATATTCACTTGATTAGGAAAACAAATAATTGAATATCCATATACTAATTTAAACTTAATATTTACATCATTATATTTTATATACTTAATCTTTTCATTTTTTAAAATAATATTTGAGATTTCTTATTAAAGAAAAAAAAATAAGTTAATGAACTTGAATAAGTGTATGACTTGAAATCATACCATAGAAATAAAACTTTCTATTATCTTAAAAATTATTTTAAATTTGATATTATTTACAAAACCTTTTCTTACTAATAATATTCTAATTTTAAAAATTAATATTTATATATATATATTTATACTATAATATTAATAAATTTCTAATTATTTAATAAAAATTTAATACAAAATTATCCTTAATAAATTATATGTATATGTATTAATAAAAATAATATAATTATAAAATTAAAAATAAAAATATTTAACTAAACAATTTATTCAATATAAATAAATTAATAAAACCCATAATTAAAAATATAATTATATTAAAATTTTAAATAATAAAATAAAATATAAAATATAAATATTTAAATTCAGACAATTTAATATAATTAATATATAATATAATAATAAATTTTTATAATAATAATTTATTATAAAATAATTGAAATTTCTTTTTATTAATAAAATTATTTCCAAAACTATTATAAATAAATAAATAAATATCTTATTAATAAAATTATAAACATATATATAAGAAAATTTAAAATACTAATTAATGTAAATTAAATAATTAATAAAATATTTTAATAATTCTTCTATCAATTTTAAATCAATTTCTTTATAAATTATTTTAAATAATTAAACATAATACACACACATCCAATTAATAAATTTATTAAATGATTAAAAAATTATTATATTAATTGTAAAAAATAATATAATAATTAAAAATTTAGTATGTTATTAAAAAAAGATTATTTTCAATATATATATATTAACAACATAATTTTAAATAATTCATTTTAATACTAATCATTCCCATCTTTATAAAATCAATATAAATTTTAAAATAATAAAATATATTAAAATACTCTATTTATTATAATAAATTTATTAAAACAATAGCTAAAAATTTAATTTTATTAAATTATAAAAATTAGTATAAATAAAATATTTAAAATTATAAACTGCTAAGTTTATAGAATATAATAAAACTAACATTAATAATAATATAATAACAATAATAATAAATTTTAATAATTAATAAAATTTAATTTTAAATAATTTAATAAAATAAATTTAAAAATTTAAACTTCAGTAAAAAATTATCTAAACACCATATTATAAATATTTATTTTTAAAATTTATACAAAAATAAATATAACTTAATGAATTTTAATATTAACTATTAACAAATAAAATTAATTTAAATAATATTCAAATCAAATATTTATAAATTAATAATAAAACATTATAAGTTATATAAATAAATAATAATAATACATTAAAATATTTATAATAATAATAATAATAAATTAATAATATTATTTATTAAACTTAGTCCCTGCCTTTCGGCTTTGGACGACTTCCGGTTTACATACTTTCTTATATTACTACTTAAGTCACCTTACAGTACACTTATGCTACCTTGTAATACGACATATGTTTCATTGCACCTTTATTTTGCCCTAACCCTTCTGCCTGTCGTTCTTTGGCCTTTGATTCTAGCTGTATTCTCTTCTCTTCTCCATTATCTCTTTCAGCACTGCTAGCCCCTCTCCTGTCTCCTTTAGTGTCTCTTCCAGTCCCTTTGATCCATCTGTTACCTCACATTCTTCCAGGATATGTCTCCTATCTTCCTCTCCTTTATTGAACAGCCTGCACCTTCTTTCTTCCTCCTCTTTCCAGTGCTCCCTTGCCTTAGCTACGTTGCCGCATCTATATCTGGCGAGCGTGCTTCTCTCCTTCCATTTCATCGCTTGTTTCCTTGCATTCTATTTCTCTCAGATTCTTATTTATGCCTGTTAGTATGCCCCCTCTCGCCCTTCCCTTCTTCTTTTCTTTCCTTGCTGCTCTGCATTTCCAGACGTATTCCTTGGGCAGTCTATGCTTTACCCTTTCCCATTTGCTTTCCTCTGTCCATGTTTCTGTGAGTCCGATTACGTCAAATGACTTCAGATATTCCCATACCTCTTTGTCCTTGTTCAATATCCCTGCTATGTTGCAGAAGCACAATTTCAACCCCTTTGTGTCCCCCTCGCCCCTTTCTTTCTCCTTATCTCAATCTCTCGCCTCTCTCTTTCTTTCTTCTTCTAGCTTCTCCTCGCCTTCGTTCCACCTGTACCATCTATCTTCTATTTTCAACTTCTTGTACCCTATTTTTACGTACTCCCGCTTTTCCCTTATTGCTCTCGCTATTCTTCTTAACTTTTGTCGAATTTCCCTTTCCTTCTTCGTTAGGTCGTTATCTATGTATATCC
>NW_022884346.1:13356-64292 GCF_011952255.1 Bombus vosnesenskii
CCTCTTCTTTCCTAGCTTTATGTTTCACCTTTCTCCTGTCTTATTGTCACTTTTTCTGCTTTTTCTTTTTGTCCCCTCTTCGTGTTTTCACCCTTTTCTTCCTCTTCTTCTTTCCGCTTTGTCTCCCTCCTCTTTTTCCCCTTCACTTTACACTTTTTCACCGCGCTCACTACCCACGTGTTACCTTCGCCCGCGTCCAAACCGGAAGTCAATTCGAATAATAAAAAATCATTTTTCAACAATTCATCATATTAATTTTGAATTTGCTATTTGATATTGACATTTTGTTGATGTAATTTGATTATTTATTTATATATTTTATTACATCATCATAAATTAAATTAAATTTTAAATATATAGTATAATAAAATTACATTTAATTTCCAATTAAAAAATTTAATATTAAATTAATATATTTAATTTATATAATTTATTATTTATTAATTTTTGTAATTTTATTAATTATTTATTTATTTAATAAATTTTTATCAATATATAAAAAATTTAATATAGAAAAAAATTTACCTTATGAATGTGGATTTAATCCTATTACAAAAATAAATATTCCATTTTCATTACCATTTTATTTAATCTCATTAACATTTTTAATTTTTGATGTAGAAATTATTTTATTAATTCCTTTAATCTCATATATTAAAACATTAAATTTTTTATATTTATTTATTTTAATAATCAATTGGTACCACCAGATGATTTGTTATCTTGCGTGCTAAGTAAGTATACCACAAAATTTCAGTTGATATAATCACTTGTTGATGAAATGTCGCGGTCACGATGTTTGGATAAGGTATGTATTTCTGTTCGTTTTAAAATAAGAACAGTAGATTGTAATTGATGTACGATTATAAATTGTAACGTATGCCTATTAAAGATAATTTTTGTTCTTTTGGAAGATTAGGGAAGAATACTATTCTCTGTTTGTATTTAAGTAATGACAACGAGAGAGTGAGTGAAGCGTAATGCATTAGAAAGCGTAGACGAGAATTTATCTTCAGGGAACATTAGTGATGTATGCCTGAAAAAGGCAAACGCGCGTAGAGTCTGTGGTTTCAGTTTAATATTTATACCGATGCAGTTATCTCTTCCTGGCAGACGAATAGTGTTTTTCTAACGCCATATTACGTTTCACCTTCTCTGAATAGAAATTCGTGATACTCGCGAGTTTAATATTTTAAGTTCTGGCATAATCATTCATTGGTTCGGTGTAATTAATACTTGGTTAGGTACATGTCGAAATTTGTTTGATCCGTTAAGAATTAAAGTAGCTAAAGGATGATTTTGACGGGAATTGTGTTTTTCTATACGAAAAAATACCAATAAAGAGATATTTTAGTTTCCACTGAACTGAACAAATTATTGAAAGTGTTGAGGATTTCGAATTTTGCAGGAAAACAAATAGTGCGCAGTTTTTCCTGATAGGCGATTTACTCAGTAATTGGAAATAACCAATAGCGTTTTTTGTTTAAAAAGAATGGAATTGAAACTAATCAATTATCAAATTTATTAGGTGCTATTTTAGTACACAGTACTGACTTAGAAGTTATTGCTAGAAATGAGAAAAGAGGGTTACATTTTACGACATCGACATTGAAACAGGTGGAAAATGACTCGATTCGACATGTATATTTTTCTTTCTGTTATGTTTACCGATTTTTCGGGAACGGCTTGACCAATCGGAATGACACTTTTTGCTCCTTGTAAGACATAATTTCCCGTTGGTTCAGATATAAAATATTTTTCTATTTCTTTTTCGTAAACTATTTTTTTTGCAAAAATCCAATTTTTATATATACAAATTCATCAGTTATTCTGGATTGGATCGAGCTATCGAGATGAAACCTTTTGCATCTTTTAAGAGTAGTCCATTGACTGGTCCCGTTTGCAAAATGTCTCCTTTTTGTTCATTGTTAAGTATTATTATTGCAAAGAATTCGTCATTTATCAATTTCATTTACGTCTGCTCAGTGATTATTCTGCAACTATTGGTCTGATAACGAGATGATTCTAAAATAACAGCCTGAGCAAGTAGTTTGAAATCGTGTTTTTCAACTTAGTCTTCAATTCGTGTTTCCATTGCGCGAAACATTGGCTGGTTGTTATTGTTGCTGTCGTATAAGAGAAATTTCTTGACATATCTGCGTACATCGTATTTTGTCCCTAATATTTCAGAGGTGTACAGCTAGAATAAAATTGTCTTTCACTTGCTTATATTAATTTCTACTGTCCATAAATAGCCATGCATTTTGTCGAATATTTGTTGTAGATGGCTTTCGGATTTTAAAGCTTTATTGTCTCTCGCGCATATTAGTAGGTCATTCGCGAATATTATCGCTTCTTTATTTTTATCGCTATTTGCGCTACAATTTACATCGCTATAAATTAAATAAAATGGGGGAGTTCACGGCTTCTTGTTATGGGTCGTCTTTGATTTTAGATACTTTGTTTAAACTGTTCTGGCTGTTACGTAAAATTGTTTGTTACGTAACATGTTCTAAATTATGACTATTATTTGGTGTCAATTATCTAAGTACTATCCATAGCGCTGCTTGACTTCCGTAAGTGGACGAGAACGAGTGTTATTTATATTTCTATATGTCGGAGATGAAAGGACATCGGAACCATCCCTTTGGAACTTTGGGAAAACCCTTAACACTGTAACCTAGATTCTACAACCGTAATTAAGCAATTGTCGTCATTCTAACCAATTGTATTTGTTTGAGACTTGTGACAACGAGCTTGGGCTCAAGGCGACAATTAGTCGCCGAACGTGGCCGCGGTCAACGGGACGAACTCTCCATCTAACAAAGGCATTAAGTAACCCTATAGCTCTCCTTAAAAGAAAGATTTGTAGCGGCACGTGGCAGTAAACATTCCAACGGTTTCTATCCCGTAGCTCGCCGCACGTAGATCCTATTCTCCGGGCAGGATGTTTACCAGATGCCGACGCGTCTCCGCAGTACGTGATCGGCTAGCCCGAGGACCGTTATAAACACTAATATCTAGGTACCTGAAATCCTTAAACAGATAAACAATCTTTGTCCTAGTTACAGGAAGACAGGAGAGACCTATTTTTCCACGAACGACGTCTCCCACTAGCAACCTTCCCTCGAGGGCGGCTAGCATCCTTTTCTATCTACCGATATGGAGATTGGCCAATTAGCAGCAACGTCAATTTCCCTTACTTCCCGAACGTAGGATATCCCCGACGAATCCGATGATCTCGTGTCCTTAGACACGCCCCATCATAGTTCTCCTCTGAGGTATCACCGGGACGGAAAGTCATTCTCTCTTGCGATTTTATCGACAAAAAGATTAACGCCTTACAGTCAGCGAATATTAACAAAGAATCCGACTTAGATTTTGCGAGTGCGTACGACTACCATCCTGTTGTCCGCGGATTCGTTATCGAACCTGAGGCCATTGTCACTAACGTCGCGAGTGTGTGATCATTGTGAGTTTGTGTCAACTCTGTAACATTTTTGCGTGTGTCAATAAAAGTAACTTCAGTGTAAGAAAATGGATAGCTTCAGTGAAGAATCCTTACCTGTCCCAAGCCCCCGCCACGAGGACGACTCGGGCCCAGATTCGGACATTGACTCAACATATATATTACAATTATTTTATTTAATTACATATAAAATTTATATAAATTTATTTGAAGATTATTAATAATTTTTTTTATTTGATAAATTTTATAAATTTTTTAAATTTTAATATATTTTATAAGTTTCTATATTTTAAATTTTAATGTTTTAGTAAAAATTTATTTATTTATATATATATAAATATATAATATAGATGAAATAATTTAATGATTAGTAATTTAATTAGAATAATGTTAATAAATTTAATTTATAAATATTTTAAAAATATTTAATATTATTTTAATTAAATTTTTTATATATTAATATATATATATATAATTATAAAATTTTGAATTTATTTTAGACTGATGAAAATTGGTCACCTTACGATCGCGTTGGTTTATTTATGCTGGTCGAGGGGATACCGGTAAATTTCCATTCGCCTTTGTTAGACGGTTGCATGAAGCGGCGACATTGTTTTTGCCCGAAGTTTACTTATTATTATTACAGTATGTCCTAACGTTGTTGATAGTCCGAGGCAAGATCACACGTGGCTCGATTTGTCCCTCAGCTCGTGTGTCGCTACAATATTATATAAATTTTTATGTATGGGATGCGGAACAAATTAAACGGGTCTGAAAAAAGCAAATTCTTGAACTAAAACAGCAACAATTATTAGTAGCAAAAATATCGAAAGTAATAAGAAGAAGTTGTAAAATACACGATTTCTTAAAAAATGTTGCAGATTATGACAAAAAGAAAAGCACTGGTCGGTCGTCATCGTTATCCGATCGTGATAAGCGAGCAATTTTGCGTGTAGCAAGTACCAGTACTATTTTCAGACGAAAAATAATCAACTTGGATGATCCTGATGGGATTATTTTCATGACATAAGAAAAGAGACAATGTCGGCAATTCGAAGACAAATGGGAGGAGGCAGCGTGATGGTTTGGGCTCGGCATCAGTTATTTCGGCAAGACATGTATCAAGTTCATCGATGGGAGAATGAATAGTGTCCGGTACATAAATTTAATCAACGAACAAATAAGTAATCATGCAGAACGCGTTTCTGGACCTGATTACATCTTTCAACAAGATAATGCACCTGTACACACATCAGGATTGGTCCAATCATACTTTAATGCAAATATATATCTGTTTTGCCGTGGCTAGCACGCTCCCCGGGCCTTAATGTTATTAAAAATTGCTGGGCAGAACTTGTTCACGGCGTATACGCGAATGGAAAGCAGTGTCAACACGTACAAGAATTAAAAAATGCAATTGTACGCGAATGGGATACATTGAGTCAAAATTATATTCAGAAACTACATAAATCGATAGCAAATCGTACAATAGAAGTAATAGAAAATAAAGGGGGATGTACTCATTTTTTTTTTGTTACACACTAAATCTCATAATATTTTTAATTATTTTCAACAAACCGCATATCCTGAGCTCATAATGTTTTGATACTATACGTTACAGACGAAAAACGTTACATGCGTCATTGAGTAATTGAAGATAGCTCACATGGGCTATCTCTTTCATGGGCATGATCCCATTCAAAGATCATGGTTTATATAAAATAAGTAGTTACATTGAAAGGCAAGAATCGCACGCTAAAAATGTGGGAAAAATGACAAATAAGGAAAAATTCCACAGGATCTTAGGGCATGTAAACTTTAATTATTTAGATACAATGTGTAAAAAAAAATTAGTTGAGGGAATGCCAGAAAATTTTGAGTAAGTACAATTAAAATGTGACACACGTGTCCAAAATAAAATGCACAATTTACCGTTCCAAAATAACCGTAGTAGAGCACGCGAGATTTTAGAATTAGTACATACCGATTTAAATGGACCTCATAAAAACACCGGGTTCGATGGATCTAAATATTTCTTAACATTTATGGACGATTACAGTAAGTGCGCATTGATTTATACTTTGAAATCAAAAGATGAAGTTTACATTTGTTTCCTTGATTATACAAACAAAATGGAAAATCTTACTGGTAAGAAGATAAAGAGATTAAGATGCGATAATGGAAAAGAATATATGAACAAAAACATGTACAATCTAACTAGGGCAAAGGAAATTGTCGTGGAACCATGCCCAACTTATGTTCACGAATTAAATGGAACAGCTGAGCGCTACAATAGAACAATTATGAATTCCGCTAGATGCTTATTACATGATTCAAAGCTGAATATTAAATATTGGCCGGAAATAGTTAGAGCCGCGGCGTACTTAAAAAATAGGACCATTACGAACACATATGAAAATAAAACACCATTTGAAATATTTTTTAAAAGGAAACCGAATATAAATAATTTAAGATTGTACGGAAGTAGAGTTTTCGTAAGAATACCTGAAATTAAAATAAATTCGAAATGGGACAAAATAGCAGACACTGGGATACTTGTAGGTTATGAAAACATTGGATATAGGATCCTAGTTAATAATAAAATTATAATTGCAAGGCACGTAGAATTTATAGATGAAGATGATAATTTAGACGGATTTCAAGGAGAAGATGAATCAGACAATGAAACAGAAAAGGATTTTGACGAACATTCGGATTCAAACGAAATTCATGAAAATGAAATAAATGACGAAAAGGTCGAGCAGGTTGCAATAAAAGCGGAGAGAAAGTTAAGTAACAAATCAGAAAGAAAACTTGAGGACATAGAAAATAATTTGAGAAGGTCAGGACAGGGAAGAAAGAAACCTCAAAGATATGGCCAAACGAGCTCATATTTCATTTATGTGAATGTAGTTAGCGCAGACAGTCCTCAAACCTATGAAGAAGCTTTAAGTGGAGATGACAGCGGTTCATGGAAAGAAGCAATGGATCGAGAAATGAATAGTTTAATCAAAAATAAGACCTGGCAACTAGTAGAGAAACCAAAAGACAAAAAAGTATTAGACTTGAAATGGGTATATACGAATAAATCTGATAATGGTAAGAAAGCACGATTAGTCGTTCGAGGCTTCCAACAAAATGAAGTACTGGAAGATTTATACTCTCCAGTGGCAAAAATGCAAACGTTGAAGTTATTACTATCTTATTGTTGTCAATATGGTTTGACGATTATGCAAATGGATGTAGAAACAGTATTCCTAAACGAAACTATAAAATCGGAAGTATTTGTAAAACAACCTATAGGTCACGACAATAAAAGCGGGAAAGTATGTAAATTAACAAAAACGTTATATGGATTGCATGAAAGTTCAAGAGCTTGGTATGAATGTTTCCACGAGTATATGAAAAAAATTAGGATTTCAAAGAAGTAAGAGTGATTATTGTCTGTATATGAAGTATGAGAGCGATGATATTATATATTTAATTCTATTCGTAGACGACTTATTAACATGTGGAAAAAACAAAAGAAAAATCGATGAGATTAAAAACAAATTGTCAAACCAATTTGCGATGAAGGACTTAGGTGAAGTAAAGACTTACTTAGGAATAAACATTGAATACGATAATAAGAAGTGTGAGATGAAATTAGATCGAAGTAGTTATATAGAGTCATTAGCGAAACAATATAACATAGAAAATAGTAAATTTTACATCAATAGTATAATTTACATCAATGGTTCAAAACTGAAGTTTAGAACCCGCACAGTCAGCCTCAGACGATATAAGATATAGAAATCTCATAGGAGCTTTATTATATATTAGTACTGGAACAAGATTAAACGTTAGAGATAGTGTAAACTATTTAAGTCGATTTCAAAACAGTTACAACGAGACCCACTGTAAATATGCATTGAGAATTTTGAAATATTTATATTTAACTAGGAAATTAAAATTATAAAAACTTATAAAAGAAATTTGAATGCTGAAGTTATTGATTGTTTTGTTGACGCTGATTGGGCTGGAGATAAAGTAGATAGAAAATCCACTACGGGATTTATCATAAGATTTTTCGGAAACGCAATTTACTGGAAATCAAGAAAGCAAAGTGGCGTGACAAAATCATCAACAGCCGCCGGGTATGTAGCTTTATCGGAAGCTGTGAGCGAAATTAAATTTGTAAGAGAATTGTTGAAAGATTTCAAAATAATGATCGAGACGCCAATAAAAATTTACGAAGATAATTCTGGAACGATTGCGATATCAAAATTTGGTAGCTTGACAAAAAATTCTAAGTACATTGAAGTTCATTTCCATTTTGTGCACGACAGTTACGAAAATAAAGAGATTGACATTATAAAAGTAGATGCAGAAAATAATGTAGCTAATGTTTTAACGAAGGCTATAGGGAGAAACAAATTTGAAAATTTTAGATTACTTTTAAGAATAGTTTGATTGACTTATAAAAGGAAATGAATATGCAGCACAAAAAATTGAGGAGGTGTGTTGAGATTTGTATAATTTTCTGTGCTGGACTGGGTTAAGTGCGTAGTAGAGATACTTGTATGTGGGTATCAGTGTGTGGAGGTATGTGTGTGGGCGGCGTCTCGAAAGCAGATAAATGTAAACTGTTCAGTCGGTTAAGTGTGTATCGATGAATATATAAGAAATCCTCCATAAAATAAATATATTACTACTCTAATGTTAATCCTCAGTATCAATTTAGTGTTCCTATAACATTATTTCGGCTTCAAAGATCGACAATTCTCAACATTAGTACAAAAATCTGAGCAAACCAATAATCAGATTACCCACTACTAAATCTATCAACATTCTATTCCTCAGAAGTTCTCCCAGAAAATTTTAAGTACGCGCATCGTATCTTTTTAAAACCTATCACATCATTGATCGCGTCTCGCCGCTAACAGAATCTCTAGTACCACTATTCGCCAATTTTCACTAGCCCTTTTATTGCCATAACTTGAAAGCGTATAAATGCCAGAAAGAATATCTCCACGTCCCGTAACCGGAGGCTTTTCATTTTCCAGAATTGTTGAATTTCGCGTTGTACGCCTGGAAAAGGGGCGAGAGTACACGTACGCGAGCCCACTACGATTAATCATTCTGTTTTTCGATGCTGCCTCTCCCGACTTCGTGCTACCTCGTTTTTTTTTCGTTTTCGGCCAGTTATCATGGAGGAGTCGGGGGTAATTGTTTGCTCACAGTACGAATAACAAGGGCGTCAAAAGCCGGACGAGCCAGCAGATTCGTTAGGCAAGTATTTAACGAAAAATGACGCGGCGTTTCCCCGAGCTGTCTCCACCCATTCTCGTCCGGTTAGTTTGTGTTTTAACTCGTTACGTCCATCCCTTTCATCGATCAAAAAAAGAACTACTACTACTACTACTACTACTACAAATACTAAAAGCGAGCATAATGACAAAGTAGTAACAAGAATGACTTCCCGTGCTCTGGATAGTCCAGAGGATGCGGAGTCATTGGTAGTTACCTTCTTCTATGGCAGTTTGCCGGGCCTCTTCGGCTCGTAACCTCTTCTTTCTTCGGGCGCAATGCCCACTGAAACTTACATCTAAGCTCGAGACTTTCTAAATAGCAAACCAAAAAATAAAGTAAAAAGGTGAAATAAAAAGATAAATCGCGGAAGCTGATCCAAGTGCACATAAATGAACAACGATCATATAGCGATCGCTGTCCGTTCGCATCTGCATGCTCGAGCAATATTAACGTTCGTTTCGAAAACTACTCGCGATCACGACCGCGAAATTAAATAAATCGACGAGCAAAGCCAGATGCGATGACACGTTCCATTCGTGTCAGCTTTACCGTCGATTATTCGAATGAAATTCCTTGAAGCAGGTTGGTCACTCGAAAACGCGTCTACCCGATCAGAGGTTCACCTCCACGGTTCTCACACATATCACCAGGGCGCAAGAGCCTCCGCTAGAGAGAATGTCCCGAGATGCCTCCAACACCCGAGCTTAACACGCAACATGTACACTCTAATTTACGTACCATTTTCCTGAAATCGACTGACGAAGGCTAGTGACCATTGCGCAAAAAGTGATAAAACACATCTAAAGAAATTATATCGTTAAAATAAATATAAGTAAACTTGGAATTATAATTGTAATTTACAGCAATATTAACAGCGTGTTACGCTTAATCGTGTAGCTAATATTACCACGAATTGTGATTGTATTGATACGTCTCCACATTTTTCGTATCTTAAGTTGTAGCGAATGAGAAGAACGACGCAATTCCACAGCCTAACCACACACACACCCACACAATGTGGAAAATACGTCGTGCACGATACCCTAACACGTGGTCAGCAGCTGAGAAATTTTTGCATTAATTATAGTCATCGTGTCCAATGTCTTTTTCCCATTCAAGTAACACCTGAGCACGTGAATGACATCCTGACAATGGGCACGGCAATTGTTAAATCTGAAAATCCTAATCTAAAAGCATGATTAGTTTGTCTCATTTGTATTTAACGGACTAATGTCCTTTGATTTTACATTTTATTACTTCGTTTTGGATTATAATAACTCTGCTTTATTAATTTAATAAATTACTGAAATTTTAATATTATCAAAAAAGTAACATTAATTGAAAAAAGACTAAGACTCGATGAAATAGAATAATTGTCTCTAAATGCATTACCAAGATAGAAATAATCTTCGGCAATCTCTTCGTCAAAGCACATTTCCAAAAATGCAGAAACAGCGTTCAAAATTATTGCTTTGTTTCAAAAATCTGCCTGTCGCGAAGTTTCTTCTTGCACATAAAATTTCACACATTCTTGTACGGAAAAGAAATAAATTTTAATTCATATTTTAAATTCTACTTACGTTTATAGTATCTGAAGTCAAACAAAAGAATGTGATATATTATAATTAATATTGTCACAAAATGAATGTATCGTGTATTGCATGTATCGTCATTATCATTGAGTAAAAATTGCATCTTTCATTCCAACGAAATCGGAGGGCATCCGATTTTTCCTTCGGTACCTCTTATTTATACTAAAATTCATTGCTTAAGATTAAGTGTATTTATGTCATACAGGTATATTCGTCCAGATATTTGCCTTTTGCAAATATTTATACTGAATACTATTATACATATTTGTCAGTACCACGAATATATTCTCAAATTTATATGTTTAAACTAATTATTAAAAAATTAATGATTATAGTCGCGATGTGTAAGAAGACCTATCCTGAACTAATAAATAAAGATATGAAAAAAAATGTTACTACTCACGGGTGTAAAAAATACCCGCGGTCACTATGCTCGCAAAAAATTCTACATAATACAACCAGTCACCCGTGCCGATTCGGACCTTTCATCCTACGACATAATTGAGTGACCGGAGGAACAAAAACGCATGCGACTCACCATTCGAAGCGGAGAAGCGGAAAACGTTCCCATCGACACTGCATTATCTCAGCAAATATCATTTCAAAGACTAACATCAGGCAGGAACTGTCGAAAATCCAATGGTGGAAATGGAGGTTATGAAAAATCTGTTACAAAACAAAACACGATAAGTGATCGCTGATTATTTGGAATGTTGGAGATTGTGAAAAATGGAAATTTATTACACTCCTAACTTTAGTAATAATAAAGATTGAAATTCTAATAAACATCCATAAATGTAAAAACTGAAACTCTAATATAAAAGTTTAAAATCTAGAAATCAAAAATCTAACGATTTTTTAAATATATTAGTCATTTGTTTTATAATTTGGTATTAAGACTTTAACACTTTTTTTATTTTAATAGAAGAATAATCTTAGAAAACCCTAACCTATGAAATTTTCAATCAAATTGTATTTCTTAATCAATAGTATTGAAAGCAAAATATACAGAATACACATAATTCAAGTAAGATATGTGAAGTTACTTACATTCTTGGCTTTTGAGCCATCGTTGGAGCATTCCCAAAAAAGACAAAGAAGTTTAAGCTGTGATATGTCTATAACAAAACAGAAAATATCATTAATATTGTTAATACACAATGATAAGCATGGAAATTTAACAACAATAAAGACTAAACTCTGATAAGTATATAAATTGAAACTCTAATATAAAAGTTTGAGAATAAAACATTCACTAATTTTTGATACGTATCAGACAGTTTTATTGTACCTTAATGTTAAGATTTTAAGACTTTATTTCAATTAAAAAGGACATTTACAGCTTTCTAAATTATCAATCGTTTTATTGTATAATTAACAATATTTCAAAAAAAAATATATAATAAATAGAACAAATTGAAATACAATATGTAAAACTACTTACATTCTTGAGATGCTGCAGAGGCTTTGTCTTCTTGATGCACTGACCCTATTATCGAAAAAGAATATTCAAAAGAATATAAAATAAGACCACATTACCACGACCGCAAAAATTATAACCGGCGAACAAGAGCTCTAATGTCGCGTAGAAAATTGTTTGATAAAATTTGACTACTTTCGCGTGTGATTATTTAATTGAATTTAATCAAAACGACCGTGATTGGAAAATATTGAAAAATACATTTGCGGAGCAAACACTGACTCTACAAACCGCATTGCACGCGGTCAAAAATATTCCCTAAAAATAGAGTTGTTTATGGGTGGTGTGGGGTGGGATGGGATGGGGAGTAGAAAAGAAGCGAAATATAGTTTCGATGTTTTTCATCTTTTCTCTATCAAACGTTTATTTAGAAAATAGTGCTACTTTTCTTTTACGTATGAAAAATATTAATTTAAAATTACAAGATATTTCTAGATATCGAACAAATGTTTGCGAATACCATGAATGCAATGTAAACAGTTGCAAGAATTATACTATGAATGTTCGTTACTAGAATATGAGATATACACTCCACTAATACACTAGAATACAGTTGAAAATATTTGCAAGATTTCGAAAGTTCACAACTAAATATACTTAAATAATACTACAGAAACGCATGCGAAATTTTGTTTTGAAGTACTTGAGTTTACTTGCGCGTCACCTCTATCAAAAAAAATATATGTTACGAAGTTAAAAAATATAGTAATGTATAATGCGAAAAACAGACTAATGAAAGTAATAAAGAACCGACGCCACCAATAGGTTATAATACGTTACAAACCTGACGCAACGCTATCGACATTATCGGTACGAAATGAGACGACTAAATGACTCCTTGTACGTTAGTTTCGCATAGCAACTACCAAAGTGGCGAGGGAAGTGGGGACACAAGAGCCGGTGGCACAAGCAGCTACGCAGTTAACGATCTAGACAAAGAAATGTATACATCAACAAAAACATTCCTATTCTACGAAGCACTTTCTTTCGAATTACGCAGCAGGAATCTTTCGAATTGCGCAGCACAATTCTTTCTCTACGTCGATATTTACAAATATCGTACAATAATTCGTAGCCCTACTGGCAACATCACAGACACATTTGTCTAACTTATTACTTTAGTTACCTTACTTTATAATCTTAATTTCGTTAAACAAAGCAAGATTGAAACAACAGCATGGAGAAAGTGAAAAATTACTTAAAATTACTGTTCCGCAATGACACAGTATGCAGATGAAGTCTTAAGCGCTTTTTGAGTGCGTATTCGCTTTTAATACTAATATAAAAATAATAAAAGTGAAACGATATTTATTTTTAAGTCCAAAATGTAGTAAGAGAATAATTTTTTCACGGTTGAAAATTTGAAGTCCATTGATATTTTCTCTATATCATTTTTATTATCACGACGTAGTACCTGAAGTTTTGACCGATCTAATGATTTTTATTCTTAGAAATATCCTGAATGAACGGGGAATTAAGAAATGTGTAATGAAGGATATAAATAATGGAAATTAATTATGGTGGAGGAATCAACGAAGAAAAGTTATTTTGCTAATTATTATACGAATGAATATTCAAAATGTCGCTCAACGACTACTAAACTATTTAATTAACACTAACCTCACCACCCCTAGTCAAATGACTGGTTTAAATATCTAATTTAAAATTGTACATTTATCGTTATATCTTTTGTTCATTTAGCTTTACGTGAATTTTTATATTCTCCGATTAATTGATTTCTCAACTTTTAAAACCAGTTATTTGACCGGGCCTGGTGAGATTAGTGTCAAAAGCCAGCCTGAAATTTTCATCAATTTCTGATCTTCGGTTGATTTTCAGTATTTTGCCTTCACTTTTCACCAAACATTAGATATGACAAACGAAATGCAATGTAAGACCTGCTAACGTTTAGGTCATGTTGCTTCTAATTGCAACGGACTGTCGCAGCGTTAAATTCAACGATGAATTACGATCCAGATGCAAGTATTGATCCAGATTTCCGTATCGAAGAAAGGAAGGATAACACAAATCAACCTTGTTGCGTTTCGTGTAAAAATTCTGATCATCCTGTTCATATCAAGATTACTCTCAACGCTTATTGTTAGTGCTAAAAAGGCGATGACAAAAGAGAATTTGGAATATTAACGAAGAGCGAAACAAATAAACAACAACAAGTAACAAGAAACAAATAACTCAAAAATTACTTGCAGTAAAATTCCATCGAATAGTAAACTAGATAATTGTCCTAACCTCTGTATTCCCTTATTTCATCGCGATATATCTGATGGCTAAATATGAAAAGAGATTCCGCGAGTCGAAACGCGCCATAACTGACGCGACGATATTAGCGTATATAGCGATATTAGCGGTAGCGTTCGACTTTGTTGTCGTATTTCACCTTGTCGTTATGAACAAACAGCACACTGAGGAACGTGTAATGTAAGATATTCGCGCGTTGCGGTAAATGCATAAGCGATAATGAGCTTTGTAGAAATAATCAATTAATTAATATTCACTGAATACTAACACGCACGTGCACTTTCTGGGAACGCTTCACTATCCGCCGTAGATATTGCAGGTTCGAGCGGCCATGCGAGTAAGATTCGTTTCTTTAATTATAGCGGAGTTATTATAACACTCGCGATGACGTTATTTTGTGAAGCGGTAATACGCGTAATAAATTTACTATTAAGACGCGCACGTGTGTAGAACTGACGCCATTTACGTGATGGGTAACGTTAGGACGCATGCGCTAGCGGGTCGCGACGAACATATGTGGTGGTTCGCCTCGTCGATGCGGCATCGTTTAAGAGTATGTACGGTCGGCTCGGTGTAAGTTCCTATTATGAAGGAATAAAGTCGGGTCGATATGATCTCCAGGGCTGAGCTGAAAGGGTTCATACAAGCCTTGGCGGGTGCAGCGCAGATGTTAAATGTTTCAGTCAAAAAATTTCAGTTGGATAAAGATAAGGATGAGGGGATTAGGGAGATAGGAAATTTGATTAAAGGCATCCTGTCTTCCTTGGAACAATGTGGAGAGCAGAAGGCTAGAAGGAGAAAGAGAAGAAGAGACCCTATTGAGATAGAAAGAAGGGTAGACAGGACAGAAAGAATGAAAGAAGCGATGATGACTAAAGGCAGATAGCCTAAAAGGAAAGTGGTATCGCCGGCTGAAACAATGAGAGTAGTGGAACTTAAGAGGCCCCGAAGAGGAGAGGCCACATACGCCGAGGCGTGTGGGAGAAAAATCAGGAAGGTAAGGAGTGAACAGGATTATAGTGAGGATTCTGAAGGTTGGATGAGGATAGAAAGAAGGAAAAGGGAGAGGAGGGCTCCCTTAGAGCAAGCTATCCCTATGGTGCGTCCGGGTAACAACCGGCAGGTTGTTATCGAAGAGAGAGGCGTACCAAGGAATAGGAGATGGAAGGAAGCCATTCTAGATAAAGTTGAAGAAGGCTGTGAATGGCTTCAAGTTTATAGGAAAATAATGGCGGCTAGGAGCACCTTGGAAGGAGCTATGGGGGTGCGTAAAACGAGAGCCGGCCATATATTCATTGAATTCGACAGGTCGGTGGCGGTGAACGAGGTGGCGGTCAAGTTAAGAGCCGCTCTGAGTGACAATACGGAGGTGGCTGCTCTCGTCAACAGAGCAACCTTACAGACCAGGAATATCGATCCCTTTACCAGCAAGGAGAAGGTCGACGCTTCCGATTACGCCATAGGAGCGGTACTTCAACAGCGCGTCAACGATACTTGGCAGCCCCTAGGTTTCATGACGAAATCGCTATCCCCCGCGCAACGAAAGTAGAACGCATACGATCGAGAATTACTCGCGATGTACACCGCGGTGAAACGATTCAGGCACGCTGTCGAAGGGAGAGATTTCGCGATTTATACTGATCACAAACCCCTACGCGTACGTATACGCGTATATAAACGTATACGCGTTTGATCAAAATCCCGACAAGTGTTCGCCGAGACAGTTTGGACACTTAGACTACGTAGGACAATTTACGACCGATATCCGACACATTAAAGGGGTAGACAATAACGTAGCCGATACTCTACCACGAATAGAAGCGATCGGGAAATCCGTCCATCATCAAACGTTAGCCGCAGCGCAAGAAGACGATACCGAGCTACGCGAAATCACTGAGTCCGGCTCTAGCGCGCTGCAATTGACAAAAATACGATTTCCCGATCAGGATGTCGGAATTTATTGCGATCTCACGAACGAAACCTCGCGACCGTACGTACCGGAACCGTTACGTCGCGCCGTATTTCAGTCGTTACATAGACTTTCCCATCCGGGAATACGCGCTACGCAAAAATGGGTGACAACACGTTTCGTCTGGCCGTCCATTAATAAAGGTTGTCGAACTTGGGCGCGACAGTGTATACCATGTTAACGCTGCAAAGTCACCAGGCACGTATCCTAGCATGTCGGAACGTTCAAAACGTTAGAAGGCCGGTTCCAACACATACACTAGACATTATCGTCATGCCATATTCACAAGGTTATGGATATTATCCAAAGTGTATCGATCGTTTCTCGCGTTGGCCCGAAGCCACTCCCATCGTCGATATGGAAGCGCCAACCGTTGCTTCGGCCGTCCTTTCCACTTGGATAGCTCGGATGCTAGAGCGCCTACACAGACAATTAAAAGCGGCGATAAAGTGTCTCGACACGAGCAACTGGATCGACATTTTACCCATTATATTATTAAGCATTCGAACCGCGATAAAGGAGGACTTAAACACAACGGCAGCCGAAATGATTTACGGCACCGGCATACGATTGCCGGCGAAATTTTTCATAGCAACCGAGCAGCAGGCCAACTCGGAGTACGCGAACCGGCTTAAAGAAGGGATGGGGAAGGTCAGGCCGCATCCGGTCACGCATCATGGCGAAAAGAAAATTTTCGTTTTCTTAGAATTAGAAACCGTATGTTTTCTTATGTCATGACGCGATAGGGGGCCCTTTCCAGCCGCCGTATGACGGAACGTTTGAAGTCATAAAAAGAGGCGAAAAAATTACACCGCCGAAATTAATAATCGCGACGTAACGGTTTCCACAGACCGTCTAAAACCGGCGTTTGTAGTATAAGGAAAAATCGCCGTATCTCTTGACATACTATTTCCGGTAAATCAGGCGAACGCGAACGACGAAAACAGCGCAAGCAGCGATCGAATCGCGGAAGAAAACTCCAGGAATAGGTATGTTGCGCGGTCCGGACGTAGGGTCCGCTTTATCGATCAGTTCCCGGCAGGTTTCGGTTAGACGTCGTAAATTGTCGGATCGAGTGTATCGATAATTAAAAAAAAAAAAGAAAATAACGATGACAAATAGAAACTCTGTAAATATTTCAAAAGTTTAACTTAATAAAAACGTTATCACTGGTAGGGGGTGATGTAGCGGCACATGAGTCAGAACACAATTTAAATGATGTTGTTGTTTTGCCTCGGAGTATCAAGACCGTTAGGTTCCAAGTAATGTAAGAACAAATAATATCCGGGCAAAACAATGTCGCCGCTTCGTGCAACCGTCAAACGTAGAAGACTTCGATTTTCCGGTTCTCTCCCGATCAGCATAAATAAACGGACGCAACCGAAAAGAATTTAATTATCGAGAGTTATCAACCAGTTATCTATCGAATATTTATTAGCGATCTTACTTTGCGACTTATACACTGTACGGGCGTCTTAGCGATTATGGTTTGCATACATATTTATTCAATTATTTTAAATATATTCGACAATTTCAACAACGAGCAATCTCGTCTAATACATTTCACGATCAAACATTGTCTACAAAAGTCATCTACAACAATATTTCTGAAGTGCGATCGACAATACACATAAAAGAAATGCCAAAAGCAAGAAGGAATCGTAGAGGTAGAGGTTATACCAGCAGGAAACGTGCAAAAAACGTTTCCCGAAATTAGAAGAGAAGAAGAAAAAATTAGAAAAAATTAGGAATACCTTAAAATTAGGAAACCACAGAACAAACAGAAATTAGTTTTATCCATCGAACTCACCTATACCCGAACGCGATCTAGGGCTGCATTGCCAATAGTTTAGGAAAGCGATAATTATTCTCGTTTTATAAACTACATAGAGAGTTAAGACCAGAATTTTGATAATAAATATATAAGTAAATAAAATCGAATAAATTACCAGTTACGAGACATTGAAATTATTTATTTATTCCTAGAAAACTTTAATCCTTCCCGCGCTAGTACTCTCCTACCCACAGCAGCTAAGCTGGAACGTGGAGTTTATTTACCAGTCGTATTAATACAATAGTTAATGCTACTCCTACAGTCATATCAACGAATTAGAATATCAAGAATATGACAGTTTGAAAATTAAAAATAGCGTTGCACTTTAGAAAGGCGCGACAAGTTTTCAATCTATTCCATTCAGTCGTTAGCCTTGGTTCGAAAATAACGAACGAGAGTCGAACTGATTGAAATAGTTTAACGACTATTTCTGGTGGCAGCAACTACAGTTTTGATTCAAGCGTCAATTTGAGAAAGCTAGGGCCCGAAATCGAGAATAATAAGTAACGGTTACGAATACCGAAGATCAAAACCGGATCGTAACAGTAAATAATGATTAGGAAAGATAACGAATAAATGGAACTTGTTAATAATAATAATAATAACAAGAATAAGTTTCCTTAAATATCATAAAATGCATTTACCTTAAATTTCTGCCAACGAAAATTCTTGAATTTGATACAAAATGATAGCTAATAAAATGAATGAAACAAAAGCTTTAAAAAACAACTAATATTAACAGGAATGGGAATAAGGGAAGGGTTGCATATACAAGGATGCGTAAGAGTGCACTTAGAAAAATCAAAATAATTGAAAATATAATTAGAACGCGGGAAGAAGATATCGCCCGAAAATTGTATATTATTTATTTAGTAAAAATTTTATTTATTTCTATTACATATGTCTATGGAAGATTCAGAGGCCAATTAGCGTAAATCCTACTTTCTCTGAAAAGGACTTACGTAGCTCCAAAAATAATTTATTCTTAAAAATTTTAATTAATAAATCAATTAACTCGCTACTTTCATGCATATATAGTAGATTACGGTATTGACCACGAAATTACTAAGCACAATTATTCCGAGCATAAGCGCAAACAATGAGAATCATTTCGAAGTCGTGACAAGTCTAAGCATTATCGTTTGTTATGTAAAAAATAATTGTACACTGCTTAACTGAATTAAGCAAAAAAAGATGAAAATACACGTATTTCCAGGAAATTGCCCTTTTTCTGCTAGTGAATTCCAACATTTATCTAATGAGCAAAATTTATTCGATTGCGATAATGGCGAACGAGACGAAAATTTAAAAAAGAAAACTGTCACAAGAAAACTCTGCTGGATGATTTTCCACTTTATAAGATTAACGGTTCATCGATCAATGTTTTCCAAAACTCATTGTACAGGAGTACTTTTATGTTTTTTCTTTGTTATAAACATTTTTAAACTTCATGATTCATGGCATACTTAAACTTTGGAGTTGAAAGCTATATTTTACAAAAAAATTTTGTACGATGATCCGGGTTATGCCAATATTTCCGTTTGGCACTGTATTAGCATAAGCGAACAGCCTAACTTCCAGTCGGCTTGACAAAAATCGAACGACTAGCGCAAACAACTAGCGATCGCTTATTTTTCATAGCTCGGAATACAGTTATGGACATTAAGACGAAATTGTTACCGGAGAAAATACAAAAGTTATGTAGTTCAATACGACAAGATTTCTACAGGTTTTCTACATGTTATGTATATAGAAACGAAAAATGTAATAAAAATGAAAAGCCACCTAAAATAAGAAGGTTAAATATATTTGTGTTCACTTACCTTTATATGAAGAATAGTTTCCTGTCCGGTTACTGCATTACCCTATCTATTATTGAACAAATTTTTAGGTTACAATTATTTACACAAAGCTACTACGCGTGCGAATGTCTTTTTATTTTATAAACCTTTATGTATAAAAACTCTATCCACGTTAAATCAATCTCTTTTTATAGAAACTTAATATAGAAAGTTAATTTTCTAGATAGAAAAATTAAAACTTTCAGTAAATTCATGTACAACGCGCACTCTACTGCGTACCGCATACGAATGACGAGTGAACGTTATCGAATTCTACGGCGACCGCTTAGATAGTGACGAGGACGGATTAATATTGCTCAGTAATTGGTTAAGCTTTGAGCCTATGGGCGGTATCTGTACGCGATTACTGCGCAAGGACCATTTCATGACATGCTCCACCTCTCCCCCTCCTTCGCCCGCCGCTCACACAGCCCCACAAGAAGTAAAAATAGGCCACCGATCTGTCCTGTTTTGCGACCAAATTTTCAGGACGGAAAAAGAAAGAAAAGACAATATCGTGTAAAAGTACGGTTTTTAAACGGCTTAAATTAAATTACAAACTGTAATGTTAAAAATGTAAACCCAACACAAAATATGGTATGGCTACGTCGTACCGTCGCGTAACGGCACTTTTACCAGAACCACTTTCAAACAGTTCTGCCCGAGCAGCCGAGCTAAACGGGCGTGTGCAACAGTGCTCCGGAGAAAGTGCGGCAAGTGGGGAAGAGAAAACTACGAACGGCTACGCCTATAGCCAAACGGCGGAAACCCGTGTCCTATATCAAGAAGCCTCAAAATAGCAGCCTGGAACTCTAACGGCCTACAACAAAGGGCCCTAGAAACTAAAACATTCCTGTCCAGCAGTAACACCGATATACTACTCGTCTCAGAAACACACCTCACAATAAAAAGCTACATAAAAATACCGCACTACACCATATACGACACCAAGCATCCCTCAGGGAAAGTACACGGAGGGACGGCAGTAGTAATAAAAAACGACATTAAACATCACCTACACAGCCAGGTCAGTAAGGAACATATACAAGCAACCACCGTTACCGTACAGACTAACAGCAACCAACTGCAGTTGTCAGCAGTATACGTACCGCCGCGACACAAAATCATAACGCAAATGTGGGAAGACTACTTCCGACACTTAGGTGACAAGTATATTGCTGCGGGAGACTATAACTCAAAGCACACGCTATGGGGATCAAGAATCACCACACCTCGAGGCAGAACCCTGGAAAGATACATCAGAAATAATAACCTCAATATATTATCCACAGGAAGACCGACATACTGGCCGACAGACCTGAGCAAAATACCTGACCTGCTAGACTTTGCAGTTACAAAGGGACTAAACGCAAATAAACTAAACATAGCATCCAGCCTCGAGCTTAGCTCCGAACATACGCCCATAATAATTTCATACAGAAACAAACCAATACTTTACAGCAGCACAGAGAAGCTATGCAATAAAACCACCAAATGGCAAATATTCAAAGAAATAATAGAGAGCAAAATCAGCTGCAACATCCCACTGAAAACACCTGAACACATCGATCAAGCAGTAACAACACTCACAGAAACTATCCAAGAAGCAGCAAGGGCAACCACTATACCTGAAACAACCAACAGACAAACAAAAACAGTTCCACTAGACATCCTCGAAAAAATTAGAGAAAAAAGAAAAGCGAAAGCAAAATGGCAAATACACAGAACAAAAGAAAACAAAAAAACACCTAAACAAACTCACAAAATAAATAAAGAACAAAATAAAAGAGCACAACGACAACGAGTTCACAAAGTTCATCGAGTCACTATCTGCTCACGAAAACAACAATTACTCCCTATGGAAAGTCACAAAAAAATAAAGAAGACAACAAAAATGGTACCAACAATCAGAAGAGCAGACAACACATGGGCAAGAAGCAACGAAGAGCAAGCTGAAGAATTTTCCAACCACCTAGGCAACACATTCACCCCACACAACATCAACAATAGCAACCACAATAGTCATACGGACGAGGATGCGCTAACTACTAGTACACCAACTGACAATCACCATACCCAAAGCAACCGCACAAGAAATCAGAAACATAATTGAGGAAACAAAAAACAATAAAGCACCAGGAATCGACCTAATTAACAGCCAAATCTTGAAAAACCTTCCGCCAAAAGCGATAAGACAAACCACAATAATAGTAAACGCAATACTAAGAATACAATACTTTCCAAAAGCTTGGAAACTGGCAAAAATCATAATGATACCCAAACCAGGCAAGGACCCACACGAAACCAAGTCCTACAGACCAATCTCACTACTTCCGGTGTTCTCTAAGATAGTAGAGAAAATAATCTACGACCGGATAAAACCAATAATAGAGAAGAACCATCTAATACCGGATCACCAATTCGGATTCAGAAACAAACACCCCACAATAAAACAAACGCAAAGACTCGTCAATGAAATCCTACAGGCGCTGGAAACAGAACAATACTGCACGGCACTCTTTATGGACATCGAAAAAGCATTCGATAAAATAAACCACACTAGCCTACTACAATCAATCAGGAAACAGTTCTCGGGGCAGATATATCAACTAATCAAATCATACCTAAGCAGCAGAAGCTTCATAGTAAAAATCAAAAAGACACACTCGGAAGCTAAAGAAATCAAGGCAGGAGTTCCGCAAGGAAGCGTCCTAGGACCAATTTTATATAAATTATACACGGCCAACATACCAACAACTAACAATAGCAAAATACTGACATTCGCGGATGACACAGCTGTACTAGTCAGGCGCACTAACCCTGCAACAGCAGTTACATTACTACAAGAACATATCACAAAAATAGAAAAGTGGCTTCAAGCGAAACAAATCAAAGCAAACCCCGATAAATGCAAACATATTACATTCACACTGCGAAAACAGAAACCACCAAACATTGAACTAAACGGCACACACATAATACAAACAAGGCAAGTCAAATACCTAGGACTCCATTTACATACACGACTCACATGGAAACAGCATATTACAGCAACAATAGGCAAAATACAGATGGCAAGGAGACAAATGTACTGGCTAACAAGTCGAAAATCCAAACTAAGCATAGAAAACAAACTAAAAATATATAAAATGGTCATAAAACCAATCTGGACGTACGGAATAACACTATGGGGAACAGCAGCAATGAGCCATATAATCAAAATAGAGGCATCGCAATCTAAAATACTCAGAACAATAGTAAACGCGCCATGGTACGTTAGAAACGAGGACATTCGGAAAGACCTGGGAATACCAACGGTCAAGGAGGAGATCAACAAAAGTGCAAGAAGGTACGGAGAAAGAATAGCAACGCACCTAAATCGGCTGGCAGCGGAAACGGTCGACACATCAAGCATAAAAAGAAGACTAAAAAGGAAACACCCAACCGATCTCACAGAGGACATAACCCAACAAACACGTGGGTGGTAGCCACCCACATGTTATATTAGTATACAGCTACAACATTTTACCAAATGTCCTACTGGACAAATTGTAAAATCCAAATAAATAAATAAAAAAAAACTTTCAAATAGAAATTCGTTGTTTATTGTGAATACACATATGTAATTTATATTTTTCTTAGGCAATAAACATTATATATATGTAAATTCTATAGAATTTAGAATATCAACCGACGGTTTGACTTTCACTGTGTTTACTGGGAGTCGGTCGAACGATATGAATAGAGGAGGACGGGGACTTGGGATAGAAAATAAAACAGGACTTGGAGAAGCGAAGATTGAACAAAGAAAAAAGCAAGTTAAGAGCCAGAGGGAGAAAGAGAAGACTTAGACAATCGATTGTTGAGTTTTCACAAATCGATCGCCTGATTTCCGAAAATATTACAACATTCCATATATATGTCGGAGATGAAAGAACACCGGAGCCTTTGGAATTTTGTATAATCCCGCAACATTGAAACCTAGAGTCTACTATAGCTGTAATTGAACGATTGTAGTTATTCAATCCGATTGTAATTGTTCGAGAGTTGTGATAATGAGCTTGAGCTCGAGGCGACAGCCAGTCGCCGAACGTAGCCGCGGTCACGGGATGAACGCTTTGTCTAACAAAGGCATGGAATAATTCTATAGCTCTCCTTAAAAAGGAAATAGTTGTAACACTCGACAGGAAACATTCCAACTGTCTCTGTCCCGTAGCTCGCCACATGCAGATCCTATTCTTCGAGTAAGATGATTGCCAGATGTCGATGCGTCTCCGCAGTACATGTTCAGCTAGCTCGAGGGCCCGTTATAAATCTTAAGATTTAGTCAACTAAAGTCCTTCAAACAGGCAAACAGTCTTTGTCCCAACTACGGGAAAATAGGGGAGACCTATTTTTCAACGAGCGGCGTCTCCCACTAGCATCTTTCCCTCGAGGACGGCTAACATCTTTTTCTAACCACCGATATGGAGATTGACCAATTAGCAGCAACGCCAATTTCCCTTACTTTCTGAACGAAGGCTTTTCTCGACGAATCCGATGATCTCGTGTCCTTGGACACACCCCATTATAGTTTTCCTCTGTGGCATCATCGGGACGGGAAGGTCATTCCCGTTCGCGATCTCATCGATGAAAAAGAGTAACCCCTTACGACCGGTGAATATTACGCGTCCGACTTAGATTTTGTGAGTACGTTCATCTATCATCCCGTCGACCGCGGATTCGTTATTGAACCTAGGATCATTGTCATTAGTTTCTCGAGTATCTAATTACCACGGTTACTTGTCCGGTTCTATGATAACCGTATTTGCACTAGCCAATGTCTTCTCTATTGCATAATGACGACGTGTAATCCAAACGAAGATTCGTTTCACGCCCCTAACACTAATTGTAATGTAAACCCGACATATATATATGTCGGAGATGAAAGGAAAACCAGAGCCTTCCCTTTGCAATTTTGGGAAAATCTTCTAATGCTTTAGCCTAGATTTTATCATAGCTGTAATTAAGCAATTGTTGTCATTTGTAATTGTTCGATATTTGTGATAGCGAAAGTGGGTTCGAGGTGACAACTGGTCGCCGAACGTAGCCATGGTCACGGGATAAACGTTTTGCCTGACGAAGGTGTGGATCGGTTGTATTGTTCTCCCTAGAAATCACATAGAATTGTACTTTAAAGATGTCGATATAATGGGACACACGTATTAGGAATCAATCTCCAAACAGAAACTGCCTAGTAACGGCGTTTGGATCTTTCTCGATGTTTCCAAAGAGTATACAACAAACTTTTGACCGAAATTGCCTAGCAACAACGATTGGAACCTTCTCGATGTCTCCAGCGAGCAGATAACAAACAAATGCAGTCGTATAGCGGAAAAGATTTTCATCAGATATTCATTCGTGTGATCGCCTTGGAAAGTGATACATCGAGCAATTTACCGAGTGTCTCAGCAATCGTATTTTTGTGTTTAAAAATCATTCTACGCATAGAAAAGAGTTATCCCGTTGACCGTGGATTCGTTTGAACCCAGGAACATTGTTAATAGTGTTAATTAAATTCATTATTCGTAAAACCTATTAATTGTTAATCTCAATATTCGTTAAATTTATTATTCGTAAAACATATTATTCGTTACTCTTATTATTCGTTAAACTTATTATTCTTTAATCTAATCGCTAGTTAAACTTATCGTTTGTTAATCTTATCATTCATTAAACTCAACATTCATAATATTTTGTAAAATCTTGTATATTCGCGTAAATATAATCTCTGTTGTGTAAAACGATGGCTAATTCAATCGAAGAATCGTTGTTACGCCGGGCGACTCTCTGCCTGGCCCAGGTCACACACCGCGGGCCAGACGGACACCAGATGTCCGCTCTTCCGTACGGCGTACCCTCAATAGCCTTAAGCACCCGTCATACACCCGAGTCACTTGCCTGCTAAAGTCCTTCAGACCCAACAAATGTCTTTTCTAAATCAGTTTCCAAAGACTATTGTTTACTACGGCTTGACACGGGAAAGTTAGCTTTTCTCACGTACGATGCTTCCTACCAGCAACTTTCTATCGAGGGCGGTTAAGGCCCTTCTTAGTCTTCCAACCTTCGTTTGTCCAATCCGAGACAATGTATACTGGCCTCACCTCCTGACCTAAAATGTCATGAACAAATCCGATGATCCCGTGCGCTAGACACACCCATCACTAGCTTTCCTCCGACACAGCATCGTCACTCAACTTCACTTCTTCTACATCGTTGGAAAAGTCAACTACTAAGTAGTAACGCTAATGCCTATCGGGGCAGTCTAAGCATAACGCGAGAGTCGGTCTCGGTATTGTCGAGCATACATTTCCTCTGCTAAATATCTTATAGTGCTACGTCCACTAATACATTAAATCCAATTATAAGAGCCCTGCTCTAACGTACATATCTATCTTATCTTCGTGCGATAAGTGATTATCTATCTATGCTCATCAGTGTAATCTAAGTGTTGGAAATATATAATTAATAATTCTGTGAATCATAGTGTTATACAAACTCAATCACCCCTATTATCTCAACGGAAATCAGGGGATCGATCAAGTCGAGGTGTCGATTGTTATAATCGTAACGGGAATTTACGACTCCCGTTGACGTCTCTCCTAGCGACTACGTCTCCCCGCGATTGGTCGAACAAGCAATAGTTACGAGCCTTAAATTCTAATTTTCACCCGATTAAATTTCGGGTTTACATTAGAATTAGAGTTAGGGGCGTGACACTAATCTTCATTTGGATTACACATTGTCGTTATGCAATAGAGAAGACATTGACTGGTGCAAATGCGATTACCATAGAACCGGACAAGTAACCGTGGTAATTAGATACTCGAGAGACTAATGACAATGATCCTAGGTTCAATAACGAATCCACGGACAACGGGACGGTAGTCGTACGCACTCGCAAAAATCTAAGTCGGATTCTGTGTTAATATTCGCTGACCGTAAGGAGTTAATCCTTTTTGTCGATGAGACCGCAAGAGAGAATGACTTTCCGTCCCGGTGATACCCCAGAGGAAAACTATGACGGGATGTGTCTAAGGACACGAGATCATCGGATTCGTCGGGGACATCCTACGTTCGGAAAGTAAGGGAAATTGACGTTGCTGCTAATTGGCCAATCTCCATATCGGTAGTTAGAAAAGGATGCTAGCTGCCCTTGAGGGAGGGTTGCTAGTGGGAGACGTCGTTCGTGGAAAAATAGGTCTCTCCTGTCTTCCCGTAACTGGGACAAAGACTGTGTATCTGTTGAAGGATTTTAGGCAACTAGATATTAGTGTTTATGACGGTCCTCGGGCTAGCCGATCACGTACTGTGGAGACGCGTCGACATCTGGTAAACATCCTGCCCGGAGAATAGGATCTGCGTGTGGCAAGCTACGGGACAGAAACCGTTGGAATGTTTACTGCCACGTGCCGCTACAAATCTTTCTTTTAAGGAGAGCTATAGGATTACTCAATGTAATATCGTAGAATAGATTTGAATTAGAGGTCGGTTGAAAATAGAAAAAAACCGTGTACGTCGTCTTTCGTGGTTTGTTTACATCCAAGAGCGCCTAGTAACAGCGATGCGAGAAAGGATAAGCAGCGTCAAAACAGAGGTACGGTTTCATATTTCAAGGAGTGGCAATCGAGAGGCCAGAGTATGTGAGCCGAAAAGTGTGTATGTGTGTGAGAGGACGAGAGCAAGAACGAGCACGACCGGGCAGGAGTGTATTGTCGGAGATCAGAGCTAATTGAGTCGTTGAAGAGTAGAGTCGTTAGAGGTTTCGAGTTGTCGAAGAGTAGAGTCGTTAGAGGTTTCGAGTCGTCGAAGAGTAGAGTCGTGAGATTTGATAGAATTGAGAGAGAGAGAGAGTGTGTGTGTTAGATTCGTTGTGACGAGAGTGATCGAATAACTGTAAAGTTATTTGATATAGATACGAGTATTGCATTTAGTTTCCGTTAAATATCGTTCTCTGTCCAATTTATATCTGTATATTCTGTTTAATATTAATAAATTGTAAGTAATCGAAAAAAAAATTTCTATCCTTATTTTTCGATATTACAAGTGGGGGCTCAGCCGGGATCGAATAGGACAGAAAACGACACGATTTAACGGAGCTATTTGTGCGGGAGTAGAAGAAGAATAGAATAAAATGGCGAACGTTGAAGACCTCGAGAAGCTGAGGACGAAAGAGCTGAGAGCGCGTCTCGCTAGCTTGGGGTTGAAGGTAACGGGAAGAAAACCCGAACTACACGCGTGGCTACAGGCGGCCCTAGAAGGAGACGATGTATCGTCGGAAGAAGAGAGCTCCGACGAAAGTGAAGGCGAGGACGATAAACAAGGCGCGCGAGAATACAGGAGAGGCACGCGAGCGGTGTATCAGGACCGCGATGAGTATCACCAGAAGGTATGCGTCGGTTCGATGTTGAGTCTTAAAGACGTAGAAGAGTCGCTTCATCGCCATTGTCTTAGAGGATCCAAGCGAAAGAGTTGTTTCGTTGAATGGGAGAGCGACCATGTATCGCCCTTCGTTGGTGCGTTGAACGTGATTTCGAAAGTGTTCTTGGCACTGTCGTTCCGCTTCCAAAATGTGTGCAGGCGAGGTCCGCCTGTAAAGCCGTCGTGGAGGCGTGAAATGCGAGTGCTGATGATTGCGACGTTGGGCTCCCCCCGATGACCCATCCGAATCGCGTTTTTTACAGACGCAAGTCGGGCCCGTTTGCTTGACTGATGTCAAGTTGGCTGTCATAGAGTGATGCTAGCGTTGGTCCGACGCTGAACAATATTTCGATCGGCGCAGGCCTATGGAATCTTGGATCGGCTAGTTGGAGATTCCTCGGTATATGTATTATTGAGCGATCTACAGGTTGATCTGGGACCCAAGGCGATATTGTCGGTATGATTAGGAACGTCAAGGTGCGTTCGTATGTGCCGTCGATGGAGGTGATCGTGGCCGTGATGTAACGTTTCGAGGTTGTCGATAACGTGTTGAGTGTTCCGATTGGGATCTAACGTTTCCGTTGGTTAAGTTTTAGCGAATCAGCGAGTTTTTCGGTGATAAAGTTCATGCTAGAGCCGGTGTCTAGCAGAGCTCTACAACGGAATGGTTGAACTTTATTGTTCAATACGTTGACCTGCGCTGTGACTAACAAATCGTGCTGCAGTGGTTCAGAAGGAAGCGAGGTCAATGAGTCCGTTTTCTGTGGTTCGGACCCTAACAAGGTCGTTTGATGACGTCGTTGTTTTCCTTGTCGTCTAGGACTGGACGATATATTTGATCCCGATGCCGTCGTTCGCGATAACCGAGATTCACGTTTCGGTGATGTTCGCGGAGACGATCGGGGAGACGTGGATGCGCGTCTCGAACGATGTGACGATCGCGGGGTCGGTGAACTAGGCGAAGATCGACCGTTGGGTGATCGATCGCTCGATGATCGGCTTACACGTGGTCGTGATTTGCTATGACCATGGTCTTGATGTAGGTATGTATGGTGTCGCTGCCTGCAGATGCGACATGAACCGGCGGAGCAATGAGTAATAGCGTGTCCCTTACCTAAACAATTGGTACATAGAGACGCCCTCTTGGCGATTTCAAGGCGTTTTTTAGGCGACTTCGCTTTGAAGACATCACAATTCCATAATTCCTGTTGTCCTTGACAATTCGGACACACCAACGTATTATGTGTAGTTGTGAATGAGTAACTTCGCGGTGCGTTCGGTCGCTGACGTTTGTGTTGATCGGACTCTCTTTTTATCACGGTCGATGCTGAACTTGTCCTGTCGCCGTTCGTCCGTGTTTTCAGAAAGTCTACCAGATGCGTATATGACGGCATTTTCTTGTCCGGCAATGTGCGCTGCCATTTGCGAATGATGGCTGAGGGTAGCTTCGACGTGAATAATTTTATAAGAGCGACATTTGAGGTAACCGGTTCACCGAGTTTTTCTAATGCTTGGAGGTTTACCTTGACCGTCTCAAGAAAATCATCTATCGCTTCGGGTGTCTCTTTGGTTATTTTCGGATAGTCAAAAGTCAAGTCCCAGTGGCGCATGCAGACTTGACGGTGGCAGTCGAATTTTTCCTTCAGAACGTCAATAGCGATCGAATAATTTAACTCGGTGACATCTAACGATTGTATGCTTCGCGCGGCCTTTCCGGTCAAAGAGGGTCGTAGGTAGTGGAATTTCTGCACGGGTGTAAGTCGCTCGCTTCGATCGATAGTGGATAAGAAGGAGTCGTAAAATGAATGCCAATTTTCGATGGTACCGTCGAAAGTAGGCAGGTGAATTTCCGGTAGTTTAATTGATGTCGGCTCGGCGACATTAGATGACTCGCAGCCTTGTGATTTCGACGACGATGCTGGTGTATCATCCATGAGAGTATGTATTCGTATTACCAGATTGTAATATGTGTCGGTTACTTCGGAAACGGTTACTTCTATCTCGCCTAAATCTTCTAATTCCTCTTGTAACAATCGATATTGTTTCCACGTGTCGTCGAGTAGTGTCGTATAGGCCGTTAAATGGGCCTTATTCGGTTGTCTAGATTTTTCGTATTCATCGAGTCGTTTCGATAGAAAGGTAAATCGACCGATTTGAAAGCCTCGTCTCCGATGCAAGGAGGTAATTTTCTCTGTGTTTTCCATTGGTATAGCAGATTGTGAGAAGAATGCAATGAACGAGCTTACCTTGTGGTTGCGAGTTTAAATGTTACTCGTCACCGTGTGTGTCTCGTTTAATGTGTAAGACGTGTTCTTACTGAAGTCGACCCTCTAGTTGTTGGCGTGAGGCTGCGTGGTCGCGTTCTTCAACCACCGGGTTATGCCTCTTCAAAACTGATGGTCCCTGGCGCTACTGACTTCGCTGGAGTGGTAACGCTTCTGCTGCTGTTTGTATTGGATTCACGTGGCACTGTATGGTAGTGGATATCATTAGCGTGCACTTTTCACTTGCCACTGTATCCGGCTCGAAGGACCAAATGTTATGACCGTTCGCGGAGAGACGCGGTCGCTAGGAAAACGCGTCAGCGAGAGGCGTAAGTTCTCGCTACGATCCGGTTAATCGACGCCGCGAAATAGTCGTTCCCCTGTTTCGGTTAAGATAACAGAGGTGGTTAAATGAATATGACACACTATAGTAAGTTATATATCACCGTTTATTCTAACAACTTGTAAAGAAGACAGTTACGCTGGTGCGTATCTACGAGATGAGTGAGTGACAGATCTACGGGTGTATTCCCGGTCAAAGGATGTTGCCTGTTCGAAGGATGTAAAATTAGTGTGGTTCGGAGAGGATGCTGTGGCGGAGGAAAGCTAAGGATGGGTGTGTTTAGCGTACGAGGCCATCGGATTTGTTGGTGACGATTTTAGTTAAGAAAGTGAGGGAAATAGTTAATTGGTTAAACGTTAATTGGTTAATTGCTTAAACGAAGGGTCATAACCGCCCTCGAGAGAAAGTGGTTAGTGGGAGGAAAGTTGCATCATACGTGAGAAAAACTTCCCTTGTCAAGCCGTAGTAGACAAAGGTCTTTAGAACTGCTTCGGAAACAGACGTTTGTTCAGTTTGAAGGACCTCGACTAGGAAATTCCTGAGATTTATGGAAGGTACTTGAGACTATTGAGCGTACGCAGTGAGTATCCGAAGACATCTGGTTGCCATATTGCCCGCGGTGTGTGGCCTGGGCTAGATAGAGTGTTACGCGACATAACAAATTACGTTGGTTCGGAAGTCGTATTACTAGATACTTATATTCACAGATTTCAATTCACTTATCCATTGATTGATGTTAGGACAAATGATGAACTTCGCATGTTATTAAATTAACAAATAAAATGTATTGTTCCTGATAAATGGTATGCAGAATAGTATTGGAAAGAAAATACTGGTTTATATTACAGTTCAAGTGACTGATAGTAGGAAAGCAGTGATGGAAAGTGAGGCAACGTATTATAAAATTGAATCCCTAATTATAGCATGTAGATAATATTTTGAGTGTTGACGGAGGACAAAATTATGCACATTCCTTTTTCAATTCCGAGGAAATACATCATCGATGAATCAGTTGTCAAAACACGATGGAAATTGCTCGTTGTGAATTGAGCAAGTTTGATATAATTACACAAGCTAAAGATTTAACTTGAAATTTGTTTGAAGAAATTTATTTTTGCTTATACCTGATATCAAGCGCGGTATTAAGTATCATGCTTTTATATCTATTGCTTTAAATATTTTTGTGTTGAAATATTGTCGTTTGGGTGTCTGTTTTGTACTGGAGGAGTACCCGAAATAATTATACTCGTCGTGTACAGCTAAACAACTACAGGCAGTTGATTCTATTCCTGGAACGCGTTGGATTCGTGTTTACATGGTACGTTGATTGGAATGACTTACAGGTGGGATACTGGGAGTGTGAGTAATTATGTTTCAGCCAGGATTGGATAGAGAGTGCGTTTAATCGATGTTTAAAGATCCGCTTAAAATACACATGCTCTGGTAGTTTCTAATTGCATCGTTATAGATGTCGTATACTTTCTGCAAAATCCGTTTTTGGGAGACATTAAGATGAAGAAGGTCATATTTTTATCTCGTAATGTAATGTGAAATTCGATGATTTGGCTGCATTGGTTGATTTTATGTATCAGGGTGAAGTAAATGTGGTTCGGGAACAAGTGGCTAGTTTTTTAACAACTGCTGAACTGTTTGCTGTTCAGGGCCTTGCCGATGGTATAGGAAAAGATAATGATAGTTTAGTAGAGGTATGTTTTTCAAAATTGTTAAATATGATTAGATATTTTCTGCTTAAATTAAAGTAATACAATTGTATCACGTTAAACTGTGTTTCGGGATGACATTTTTATATGACGCAATTTTATTTGATACTAGTGCTTCAAAAAAATAATTAGAAGTCAACAGATCTTGTTGATATATTTGATTTGAACGTAATTTAGTATATTATTTTTACAAGATTTATGTTCCATATACATATACATTTATTTAGTTACTATTCTCTGCTTATTTCATACGAATTTCATAGTCTACAGCCTACTTTATCTATTATGTGTGTAACTTAAAATCATTGGAATAATTATTCTTGCATCAACGTTAATGTACGTGCCAAATAATACGTGCAGTACACCTTCATACGCTATTGATTATTTCCTGTAAATGAAGAATTTTAATATAATGTACAAAATATATAAAATTTAGCATTAAAATTGTCGCACATATATTTAAAAATTAATTGGATTAAAGAATTTTTCAAAATTTCTGAGAATGTAAGGCCAACGTAAGATTTTACACGGAACTAGTTTCCATTTTCGCGCGTAAGACTACGTCATAAAGACAGGGGAGGGGGTATAGAAAGCGGACTTCAGACGGTTTTCCGACTTGAGACGGACACCGGTTACTCGATTTTGACGAAAATTAGTCGTTATTTCGGTGCTGTTTGGGATACTTCGAAGTTTAAGCGAAGTTTACTCTTTCCAATCCATTTTACACGCCGAACGTAGTGTGCTCTATTTTGAGCAACTCGCAAAATGTCACCTGTTACTCGATTTTGACGAAAATTAATCGTTATTTCGGTGCTGTGTTAGATGCTTCGACGTTTAAGTGCTCTTTCCACTCCATTTTACACGCCGAACGTAGTTTGCGCCATTTCAAGCAGCTCGTAAAATGACAATTTATACTCGATTTTAACGCCGCTGGGACTTTGTCTCGTGCGTGTAAAAAGCAATACGCCGCTGGACTTAGTCGCGTGCGAGCAAAAAGCAATACGCCGCTGGACTTAGTCGCGTACAAACAGAAAGCAATACGCCGCTGGACTTAGTCGCGTACAAACAGAAAGCAATACGCCGCTGGGACTTTGTCTCGTGCGAGCATAAAGCAATACGCCGCTGGGACTTTGTCTCGTGCGAGCATAAAGCGATACGCCGTTGGGACTTAGTCGCGTGCGAGTAAAAAGCAATACGCCGCTGGGACTTTGTCTCGTGCGTGTAGAAAGCAATATGCCGCTGGAACTTCGTCGCGTCGCCGGGACCGCGGCTCTCCACGATGCGTTCCTTCTTCCCCGCTAGATCTTGCCGTATTTATATATTTTCTCGCTGCGCGCTCCCACTCTCTCCGGTGGGAGGCTGTTATTTCTTATTTCTTTTCTCTTTCTCCTCTTCCTTATTTCTTGTTGTTTCTCTTTTTTCTTTTTTCTTTTTTTTTTTATAGCAACTGGAGGCTTTTCGGCGACTGCTCGAGAGAACACGGTGGTCGAGCTTTCGGCTTTCACCTTCTACCGTAGTAACCGAAGCGGGCACGCCCCGTCGTTCCAGACAGAATACGATTTGTTGGCGTATGTTCGCGTAGTTTGGGGGTTGTTGATCTTTGGAGATTAGATTTAGAGGGAAAAGATATGCCTTAGTTCGATCGGTTGCTACGCGATTGCTACAATTAACTTTTTCTCTTGGTAGAAATGGAACGACAGAGTAACTTTAAGTCAAACTTCTCTCGAACGAACACTTTGTTTGACTCGAACGTCAAAGCCTTCATTTCTTTCATTTTTTCTTTCTTCCTTTCTCTTCATTCTCCTGCTGTCTGAAATCAGATTTGCAGAATTCCGAATTCGTACGTCTTTTTACTATCCGATCGAACAGCCGTACGCTGTTATTTATTATTACAAACCATTTTGTGTTATTAGCTTGTGAATTCCAGAAGGCCGAATTTAACCAGTCGTTTTTCGAACTAATTAAGCTTAATTTTCACGGTATGTATACTTGGTAGCCGCAATTACAGACGGTCGATAGGCTTATCAAGAAATCCCAGCGTGAAATTGGATTCTTTCGAAACCGACGAATTTCGTCGGCGGACGTAAATCTAATAACCAGATTGTTTTCAGAAAATTTCGTCGGTCTTGCACAGACGAGCAGCGCAGCGTCAGCAAGTTGTTCGAGGTTGTTACACGAGGGAAGGCGTTTTTTTCCTTCGGCGGCCGATTGGAGAGCCAATATTTTCAGGCGAATCGCATTACCATAGGTGCGCTTTATTCGAATTGCGATAGATCCTATATTCGATCGAAAGCGTTAAAACCTATCAACGAATAAAACCGCTCGTTAACTTTCGGCTGCGTAATATTTTGTTCGAGCAATGTTATTTATTTATTTATGTGGTTTATTTATATACGGGGCGAGCTCGTTAGAATACACGCATTTACGACAACAGGTAGTTGCCAGATACAGACACTTGCGAAAAAAGATTCCAGCGAAATACAGATGAAAGGGCTTAGAAATAACAGCCAAAATTAATTAACTTTATGCAATCATTCGCGAAAATCGTCGTTTTCGGCGTTCGAGAAACGGCGCTTCGAGATCAAGCTGCTACGATCGAGATGAAATGGCCGAGGCGTTGTCGATCGTAAAAGTAAGTTGCGTAATTCACGTTACGAGATGATATATTGCACGACACGGTTGTTTCGTCGTCTATCCCGGCTGTTTCCACAAGAATTTCGCACGATATTCGCTCGATGAAGTTGCTTAAACGTTACTCATACCACTACGTTCGGCGCTGTTTACTAAGTGCTTCTTCCCTTTCAATATACTTTTTATTCTATATGTCTCATTCTCTTTGAACGCTACAGCTGTAAGCTTATTATCCTCATCTATTACTTTCGCAATATTTCCTTTGGAAATAACCGTATTCTTATTGTCTGTTAGTTTACCTAAACTAATCAAATTTGCGGACATTTCTTTCGCGTAAAATACTTTCCTCATATTTATTTTATTTTGTTTTCCGAATGCTTCAAAATAACTTATAACATTCCCAACTTTTGTCGCTTTTATCGGTCTATTATCGCCTAAATATATATTTACCGGTTCTTTTAGGTCGATAGATTTATCAAAATAATTTATATCACTAATTATGTGATCGGTACAACCGCTATCTAATAGCCACACTATTTCGTTCTTACTTATTTCAGTCGTCTCACTGCTTTTTGCTGCGTGCGCCGTTGCTATCCATATGCCTGCTCTTGAGTTTCCATGCTCGCCCGTGCCGGTTGTTGATTGACGATGAAAGTTTCCACGTCCCCTGCTCGTATTGCCTTTGTTCCCTCTTCCTCTGTTTCGACCACGTGTTGGCCCATGCCAATAGCCGTTACTGCTTCCCGCTTGGACGCCATTTTGACACTCTCTCGCAAAGTGTCCTAATCTTCCACATCTGAAGCATCCTTCCTTTTTTGCAGAAAAGGCGATGGTTTGCCTTTCTCCTCGATTGGATATATTTTTCTTCTCTGTTATCTCTATTTTATTTTTCACACACGCTACCGTTTGATTCTCTTCTTTCAATGCGTCTATTATGTCCGCTATGTAGCTGTATTCTTCGGGTAACGTATTCAGCATGTAATTCAGCTTTTCCCTCTCACTTACTTGTGCGCCCGCACTTTTTAATTCATTTATTAATTTTTCGAAATCGTTAAAGAATGATGCTGAATCACTGTAGTTCTCCAGTCTTATATTTTCCAATCTCCTTCTGCATACGATCTGCAGTGCCGTCGACTCTTTCAAGTACATTTCATCGAACCTTTTTATTATATCATACGCCGTTTTTCCTTCCCTAACATACTCCAATTGTCTGTTCGATATTGCACTATAAATTATATTTATCGCCTTCAAATCCTTTTTGTCCCAGTCTTCATCGTCTCTTTCGTTCTTCATTCTAGTTGTAACAACCTCGCATTCCTTATATTTGAGAAACATCGTGATTCTTTGCTTCCACATTCCATAATCCTCACCATCGAATATAGGTATCATGATTTCCGATCTCTCCATTTTAATTGATTCTTCTCTTTTTCTTTTCTTACTCAAGCGTTCCTACGTGCAGTCTTTTGTCTCAACTAAGACCTGGACGCCCCCTGACCCTTACACACACACTCTCATGTACAGTGTAAATGTATCACTTCCCTAACAGATGGAAAGTAATACGGTGCTTTAAGACGCGGAGTCGTTCGGTGAATCCGACTCGTATTTGCCCCGTTGTTTATGAAAGCCGACGGGGACGGGTAAAAGGAAATTTCATCGAATTGGGAATCTTGATTCGCATGCAGCGGGAGAGAGCTTCTGTTTGTTCCGCCACGAAGTCCGATATCTCTGTTCCGCGTTACATAAAAATTCCAATATCGCTTCTTTGTGCCGGACTAGCCAGCTTCGATAACAGACGGCGACACGGGGTGTGCGGGGAAAAAATCAGGACCATCGGTTTTTAAACGTGCCACCATAAAGTGTCGAACGCCTCGCGCGAAACTCTCTCTGCCGCGCCTGTGCGCCCCAGTAACGCTCGTTCAAAGACATTCCGGACTGACCGGCCGGTTTCATCCAAGTTTTAATACGAAACTGCTGCCTGCCGAAACTCGCACGCCGATGCCAAACTTCCCTCCTATCGAATTAACATAAGCCGAAGTCTGCGACGAAGATCCGCAAACGCCTGCTTTAATCCAAAGTACACGCGCCTTTCGACCGGTTCTCGTGAACAAGGACTGTAATCGTCGATTAATCTTCGTCTTGGATTTCAATGCGCCTCGTCCTAAAACGTTAGCGGATCGTTCGAGCTAAAGGAGAAAGCGAGGATTTTTAAACGGGGCGTTGCCCCGGTCTTCTCCGATTCCTCTTGTTCCTCCAGTTCCTCCGTTTCTCCCGACCGAGCAAACTTGCGCCAAGATCAATGTTTGCCGAGACTTGTCCGAGTGATTTCGGTTGCTTTAAAGCCGCGGCTTGATCGCGCCAAGGCAATCAGCTTCGTAAATCTATAGATTCACGGCGCATGTTACGTCGATGAATTTGTTACGTCGATGAATTCGTTACGTTGATCCTTGGATCCTTCGACATCGATTCGTATACATAGAGCGCGAGCCACGTTCATTCACGGAAACTAGAGTCGCATTGGGATCTGTTACGAGACTTTTGGTAGGCAGGCAGGCAGCGACGGAATAAACCGAGCGTGTTCGTCTTGGCAAATATATTATGCACAAAACTAGCGGGAATCCCCGAGCGAGGCAAATGGGAATTCCCTTCTTTGTCACGGCCTTTCCCGTCGCCCGCTATTTATCTTTTCCGCTCGAACGCAAACACCTTCTTCCTCGAAAGTTCCGCCGTTATGAATAACGACACCTGTCCAACGGCGCGACACGTCTGCCGCGTATGAGCTATGTTTTCCGTGGAACAGACAAATCATAACTTTCCGGCTCCCCTTGGTTTCTTCCGCTCGTCCCGCCAAGATTTATATCTACTTTTTCTACGACTATCTTTTTTCACGACGCGCGACTATCTTTGTCCGTTATTATATGTGGCGGCACTTGACAGTAAACTTCCCAACAGTTTACGTCGCGTGACGCACGACACAAAGACCCTATACCTGCGGACAAGATGATTGGCAGATGTCGATACATTCGTACCGAATATTTCCAGCTAGCCTAAGGACCGCTATAAATCTTAGGATTTATTTTAGCTAAGGTCCTCCAAAGAGACAAACAGTCTTTGTTTATCAGTCTCGAAGTCGACCACCTACCACGGGGACACACGAGAAATCTGCCATCTCTCACGTACGACGCTTCCCGCTAGCAACACCCTCTCAAGGGCAGCTAGCATCCTTTTCCAACGGCCAACACGAATTAGCCAATAAACATTAACGTGCATTTCCCTCACTTTCTGAAACAAAGCTTTTCTCAACGAATCCGATGCCTTCGCATCCTTAGACACATCCCAACGCAGTCTTCCTCCGCAGCAGCATCGCGACAAAAAGCCAGTCTATTACAGCGAGTCAACACACAACGATCGTTACACTTACGCGGTTCGAGCCGAATAATTACCTAAGCTCTCGACATCTCGCGCAATTATTGTCCGCACTCGTAGCGCATCTCGAATCATAGCTATCCGAGCTCTAACTTCGCACTCGCGAAACGAATATAATCGCGAGTCCTGCGTCAAGTGTACTCATTGACATTACAGTGAATAAACATTTATCGCTGAATAAATCTGAGTTTTCCTTCCGACCCTATCACGACATATCACCTCATATATATATAAATAATATCAGGAATCCGTCTCGCTCTCGGCAAGTGGAGGTCGTTTAAGTCGCGGCGTGTGACGGCCATTTTGGCCCGAGGAAGATGGGGCGAAGAAGAATTCGGTCGACCTAAATAATTTAATAGCCGAAATAGTTGGTTGACCGTACATACGTTTTACCGCGCACGCGCGTTGGATCGCGCGAGAAACATTGATCGTGGATGGTACGTTGGTAGCTGCGTTATATGGGAAACCTGCTCCGTTAGCTACATTTTTATAGAGCGTCGTGCGCCACCTAACTCTCTGGGGACACGGATCCCCACGTGCGAGACAAACGTTCGCGGTAACAATTGTTTCGTGCTCCGCGAATAATTCACGTCGCGTACGTAAGAAAAGCTGACTACTACGTCGGGAGAAATTTTGGCCACCACGTCGTACGGAGCGTAGTGGCCGTTATACACGCGGCGTATCGCGGTGTTCACGGTGCGAGGCTGGTTGCGGGCAAAATTTCCGCAGCAAAAGATTATATTCGCCGTATAAGATGCCGCGCGGTTGCATCGTTAGGTCGGCAGATTTTCTCCGCTCGACGAATCCCAATATCCCTGTATCGTTAGGCTGATAGTAGTCCGACGGTTTCACAGAGGTGCTAATCCCGCGACCAACGATTCCTTGAATCGCACACGATCGCGGTTGGTAAACGGTCTCGCGCAGCGACGAACGAAATCTGATATGAAGAATACGTAGTCGTAAGATTTGTTCCCCTGGGATCTCTGGCAAAGCTGTCCGACCAGAAACTTTGAATAACATATCCGTTAAGACACTCGAGACTATCGAAATCCAACTGTGTTGACGGAAATCGGACGAGGAGCAGCATTGTAAACTGCGACTGCTACGATGTCGCCAGCGAATATTCTCCAGATTCCTGGAAACGAAGACGTCGCGTAGTAACGAGCACTGGCTTTGATCGATTCGACTTATCTCGTCCGAGATAAGAAGAAGCCGCTGTCGAGCCATTTACTGTCTTTCGGTCGACTCGATATCCACAAGAGCACGTGTCTCGGCCACGAATTCAGCGAAACGTTAGACGCCCCCCCCCCCCGTCGATCGTTATATCTTGCTCGGTACTATTTGATTTTTATGTAACCGATTATTGCCGACCAGGACCGGTTCTAACATTTTATTTCGATTGCAATTTCGTCCTACCGCGCTCAACCCCTCACCGTGAGTTTCCGCGCTTCTGTCCGACGCTCGTACCTCTCTATTTTTCTCTGTATCGCGAATCGCCACCGTATATCGAGTTAGTTTTTCCATCGATCGTTTTTGTTTTAGTCAGACAACCCGGCAGCCTATTCTTCTCCGTGCGGCTGCGGTTCCTCAACTTTTATTTTCCGTGCCGTTTCATGCCTCCAATCGCACCACTCAGAGGCGTGTTTCTCCTCTTTTCGTCCCGTTTTGTTCAATTCTTTCGATTCGTCGAGTTCGATACGTTCCTGGTTGTTAACCTCCCAAGCTGATTTGGTTAACTTCTTTGTGCTACGGCGTGTCCTCTTTTTTCCGAGGATCGACGTTTCCCCGTGATGATCTACCGATTCGATCCCTACCGTCTAGATTCTCTCGTTCGCTCTTGCAGCATTTATTTCCATCGATGTCTGTAATCGTAAAAGATTTCCGTTCGCGACAGGAGGCCGGCAGTCGTTTCGTTTTCGGTCTAGTAGATCGTACGGTAGTTCTAGAGACGACAGGAGGCTTTGTTACTCGGCTGCTATCGCATCTCCGAGTCGTGGGAATATTTTTATCGGGTTATCGATGTAGCCGAGTTATTAAAAACGGATCGGCCAGATGATATTCGTTTGCATATTCGAAACGTAATATCGAAACTCATTTGGTCGTAAACAATAATACGCCTTCGTGTAACATGTCCCATCTATTCACGTAATATGAGTACCATCGAGCTTTCTAATGGATTTGTGGTTCGATTACGGTTCGACTCGGGATTTCGCGCGGTTAAAATGTGAAATTAGGGAACCACTGTCGCAACGATAGGATCTCCACTGGACGATGTAGTAATTGATCGGTTACGCGACCTCTGCTTCGTTCCAACCATTGCTCAGAGGAGCAGGCACGATCGTTTACGTCTCCCGGTGACATCGAGTCGCGTCGTAAATACGTAGACGTAGCTCCTTTTTCGATTTCGACGATGAAACTAACCTGGCAACTAGAATCCGTTTCGATCGTTGTTAATGCCGTTGCGATTTTAACCGCTGCGAGTGAAAGGCCGCGTTTTCTCGCGAATTCTCGCGTCATCGCGTCCGTATTCGAAGAAGGGGAAGAGCGGATATTGGAAATTCGAAACGTTGGAGCGAGTTTCCGGCATGGTAGGGCGGTCGTTGCAAATTGTTTCAACGTCGTCTACGTTAGCGCGCGCCTATGATCGAGTCGTTGATATCGACGACGGTGTGCATCTTCTTGCAATTGTGAAACTTTCCCCCGGTTCCACAGTTGCTGGAGCACGTACTCGGCTTAGCGCGCGGTTGCACTTACGTGCTAGGTGTGTGCTAAAGTATTTTCGAGTCTGCCGTAAACACACACCCGTAGACGTAGGAAACGCCAAGTTGTCCGTAGACCATGTAAGAAGACCGGTCCCAACGCGGTTCTAAATACGGTTCCTTGCATTATTAATCCCCCAGAGGTGGTACCGTATACCGCGCTGTTATCGCGGTTACATCGTAATTCGCGACAACGTTGCACTCGGATACGCGAGCCAAGGTGCAGTCTCGTCGTGCCATCTCTATCCCTGTCTGACGGGCGGAACTGTTCCGCACGCTTGTCACTTCCATGATCGCGCGCCTATTAATCTTTCAAGTGAAAACAGGGCGGAAGCTGCGAACAACTTGCTTCTTTTTTCTTCCTTTTCTCCTTAATTTCTTCGGATACCTGTTACGTTTTATATCCTTCGATTCTTCGACATCGAACGTCTCGATCGAATCGTGACGAAATATAGAAAATACCTAGAACTTGCAGCGATAGGTCGGACCTCGGAACCATTGCGCTGCTCCTTATCCTCGTAACTCTGTTCCATCGGACGTTTAAGGCATACAGCTTTAACGAGCTGTATACGTTGCTTACTTTCTCTTGCACGTTGAGTGCTTCCAGCGCTTCCATTGAAAGCGTATATAACGTTGGAGCGTTCGTTAGCAAGATGATAAATATTTAATAAATAAGTTGGAAATCGATATCGCACAGGCTTTCGAAACGGCTTTACGCGATGGTCGTTTACGTCTACGATCGTTTACACGATCGACGTTCGAACAACAAACACCGCAGCAACCCTGAAATCCGATTAATCTGCAGCAGGCAGGCACGGTTTCGTTTTTCACGCAGATTGCGAGCAATCGCGCTTTCGAACGAGCGTGTGAATCTGGGTATAGTACTGCGGTAGCTCTCGTTATTAATTCACTCGGTCGTGCACAATTAGGTGGGCATTGTAGCTAGATGTCTCTTCTTCGGCGACACGGCTCATTTTGCGTAGTATCGTCGATTTGTCTAACTCGCAGGCAACGTACAATCGCGAGTTTATGCCGGCGGCAAAGTTTCCTTCGTGCATGGAAAACTTGCCGCGCGAGAACTATCATGTGGGGAATAAATTAAGCGAATTTCGGGTTGCAGCGGCGTTCGTGTAGTCGAGAATTATCTCGAGACGAAAACTTTCACGAATTAAAGCGTAATAATTTAGACTGTGAAAAAGCGACTTTTGTTCCGCTCGTCCCTTTTTCTTCTCCATCGGAAGCGGAGATAATTTGCGGAGTATCGAGATATTTTTATTCTTATAAAGAGCGAGGAATTCGCGAGCGCGGTTATTAATAACGCGATATCTATCAGCCGGCGTAAGTAAAGCTCGTAAATACAGACTGATAAGCCCTGGGGAAAGGAGCAGAAAGTTGTACGGTTGATCGACTTTTACGAGATTTCTTGGCGAAAGGAAATTGGGTCGGTCGTTAATTACACCTATTAGCGAGAAATAACATTACAAGAGGGTGGTCGTTAAGGGTGCCGCGAGCAAGTTTCTCAAGTTACGTATTCCTGGCGGCGAGTCTCGGTCTCTCGAAAGCGTAAAACTGTTAATTATTTATCTCTTGGGGGGAAAGGTGTCTGTTTTATGTAAACGGTACGTCTAAACCGGTAAATTATATCTCGCAGCGGAACCGAGTTATCACCGGAATTTTATTAGCGCGATACGTACTTTAATTTTTGCCGTCTGCCTTTGCCTGTGTCTTTCATCTCGGAGACGACACGCGACAACACGACGCGTTATGCCGCGTCAAAGGATTTCGGCTTTAAAGCTTATCGGGGAGGACAGCGCTGCTCCAACTTTTCCTAGCTTCGGTTTACAGGAAGCTGTAACGGAGTATCGAGAGACCAGCAGCGTTTTCTAAACTAGAAGACGCGATGCTCTGCCATCGGTAAGAAAAATGATCGCGAAGAACCGGTATATATTCTCCTAACCCCGAGTCTCCAGCGAATCTCTCCATCGGTATCGTGTGCGTTCACCGAGAAACTCGACAGCTTTTCCACTCGCTTTGTTGTCGCGAGAGAACGACCAGAAGAGAGGGATAGAGCGGTTTGGCGCGACTTTGTGGCTCGAATAACGATCTCGAAGCTGAACGCTGCTTATTAATTTGGTCGAAACGCCGAGAGGATGGCTCACGAATTCGCAACGATATTGCCGCGGTGCGGCGCGGCGCTGCGGAAACGCGGACCAGACCGTTTTATCGCTTCAATTTCCATGGTGTAGGGGGATCAGGCCGTATAACGATACGGGCAGGCAAGAAAGAGTCGGCGGAAATTAGAAGCGCGTTCCGCTCTACGCGCTCTCTCCGTCAGTCAGTCGGCCGGCAGAAGGGGGCGGCGGACGGAAAGTTACGCAGGTTCTCGGCAATTCGCATTCAGTTTTTTCAAGCATCATCGTGTGCCGGGCTTCGTACGTTGCCCCTTTTAGCGGTGCACCGTGCGTCCGTATATTTTATTAAGCGGCAAACAAACGAAAAGAAAAAACAAAAAAAAAGAAAAAGAGTTCTTTCTAGGCTGAAAGTTCGTTGGGCGGTATATCTCCGTGTTCGCCGTGCCACCGGTCTTGCGCGCGCGAGAAATCGTCGAAACGTTCGGGACACTGCTGAATGTCCTCGAAGCCAAGATAAATATACCACGGGCGTTATTGTCGGGAAAGTTGCGAAACGCGAGGAGCGCGTAAATCGGACTAGATTAAAGTCGAAAGATCGTTGTTGCGAGCTAGAAATAAGAGGGCAAGAAGTAAGACGAGATACCGAAGAGGAAAATGCATTAGAATCATTCGAGATTCTTGCAAACTAGTTGGCCGACTTGCGCGGTCTTCATGAATGCGTAATTCGTTAATGATTCCGTGTTTTGTCGTGCACTCTTCGCGTTACCGTCTCCACTTTCCAAGTGAAAACGGATCTTCCATTCGACGGATACAATAGCGATATTAGCGCCGGCAACAAATATTTATTTATTTATTTATTTACTTTTACGGGATAAATCCTTGGATCGAAAGAAAGATTAGCTTGGAAGACAGAAAATAGGACGGTAAGTACGTACGAGTTGTGGTTAGGTTGGGTTACACGTACGTAAGAGAAGAGTAAAAGAAAATACATATGTAGGTGGAGTAACGAGACAAGAGAAGAAAGTACAAAAGGACAAAGAACAGGATATAGTAATGTAAGATGGTCGGAAAAGATGCTCGAGAGAATGTCTCGAGTCTTAAGGATAGCATGGGTTGACCGAAGATATCGTTAGTCGACTATGCTCATCGATATGCAGCTCGTACGTCTTGCGGACAGGTTTGCCAACTGCAAAGGAAACGGTCGATTCGGAGAAAATTCATCGAACAAAGTTCCGGTCGACCATACCGTGCTTCGTCGGAGACACGGTCGTCTCGGAATTTGACCAAAGATGGAAGACGAGAAGTCCCGTTTACTTTCATCCGAGAAGTTGGACTTCGCGTGGAACGATTCGAATACGCGTTTTGGGCAGGTGAAACAAAATCGTTGGAAGAAAACACGTTTAACGCGTAACGAAAGGAGATTCTTCGTTTTGCGATCGACGGCTCGCAAATTTGTCGAGGGCCGATCGCTCCTAGATAGCGGGATAACGGAAAGATGGAAGGTAGGCCAGAGTCGAAGGCAGTTTGCCGGTTATTTTCTCGGTTGGACCGATCGATCGCGAGAGCCCGCTCCTCGAACAAACGTCGACTGTAGAGAGAGGTGGGGAGGGGAGGGTTGTAAAGAGCAGCGACGGAGTCTCTTACTTTGCTTTTTTACTCTTCAAACGATCCTGGAATCGGCCTGCTCGGCCGGTGACGGACCACGAGGAATAATTATTATTCCGCGAGAGGGAGAAGGGAAAAATGGGAGTCGTTTGTTCAAACGCGACGAGGGTATCTTTCTTCAAAGTGGTTTCGAAGATTGCACGGGCGGCAATGGAGAAAGAGAGAGAAGGAGGCGGCCGTAATAATCAAAAACATTCTTAAACGTCTTATCCCGGGACTAATCTCGAAATTTTTCTCTCCTGGATGTCAAGAAGGAAAAGAGATTTCTCCGGGCGGAAAGAAACGCCATCCGCTGGAACGACTGCCGATGTTGGTCGATCCGGATCTAGAAACGTCGGATCGAGGAGGATCTCGAGAAACGGCGAGTCGCTGTGCTGTGCTTTGGAAACTCGATGGCGGGGCCGAAGGCGGAGGCCAGCGAGACCAGATACACGAGGTTCGTCGTCGTGTTTGCAGCGCACGCGAATGAAAAAACACGATGGGAAGAGAGCAAAAGGTCGTGAGAACTGCAATATACACGCGTCCATTCATCCGGATGAAAAGGTTCGTTATAGGGGCAATTACTGTGGTGGTGCGGTGCGCTGACCTCTATCAACGGCCGCACCCCCGTTCTACTACACCTTACCCCGACGCGCCTTACTGTTCTCTGCATTTTAGATTAGTTTAATGTCGGCCGAAGTGAGCGAAAGCAGCCGCTCGTTGCTCGATAAGAGGATTAACCGATAGGGTAATAAGGTGGAGGCCACGCGAACCTTCGTTCCTCCCGATTCTTCCTTCCTTCCTTCCTTCCTTCCTTCCCTCCTACGTTCTCCACCTCCTCCTCCTTCTCCTCCTCTTCGTGATCCAGTCTCCGCCTTTCCCTTGCTTCGAACGCGCTTCGTCAACCCATCGATAAAGTAAAACCATCATCTTGCGAGACGACCGATGCGCTTTCTCCGTTTTCGTTTGCTTCGCGCTTGCTGCCCGAACGAATGAACAAACAGTTGTTCGTCGATTACAGGAGGACAGATTTTCTGGTTAGTAATTCGGATATATATAATATCGAGCTGTGTCGCTGGATTCGGAATATACTCGCTGGCCGATGAAACTAATTAATATGATAATCATCGAAGCAAAGAATTATTATCACGGTGACCTATTAAATATCGCCATATATTACGCATTGAATATTGCGTTATTACGCTGAGCCGTAAAATAATCCTATCGTGGGGAGTAAATGTTAATAAATTCAATCGGTTAAACGAACGATGCGCATCCGACTGTCGTAGATGGTTGGTTTCGAAAACATAAGAAGACGAAGACTAAAAATAAACGCGAACAAATGTCAACGAACGACGATATACGATTAAATTGGCTGGTTTTTAATGGTAGAACGGCGAGTTTCGCGACAAAGGATCGAACGATTCGGCTGGGATCGATAGTTTCGACGAGTTTCGCTTCGAGATACACGGTTACTCGTATTCGTTGACTAGTGGAAAATGAAACGAGAGAGAAGAGAAGAGAAGAGAAGAGAAAAGAGGAAGAGCAGTGCGTGTTTTTTTCAAAACGGAAGAATCGATATTCCGTTTGGAACGGTTGGGTCAGAGGGAAGAAAAGGACGCCGGCGACGGGGGAAAGGAGCGAACGCGTGACTGTGACAGCACGCGTTGAAAATATACCTATCGACGTTGTCATCGATAATGCGTGGAATCGAATTTTCCAGGCGGACGAGTTGGTTCGGTGGCAGAAAAAGTAAAAAGTAGTTAAGGCTAACTAGACAGCCGTGAATCCATCATATTAGCCATGGGACTAATCGGTTGTACAATGGGCCGCGCGGTCGACAGAAACGCGCAATTTCGAATCAATCTCCGGGGATATCTGACAGGGGCCGGTCCTCGTTCGTTTTTCTCCGGCTGCAGTCAAATCGATAGCTCTATACGGCCAGAGCGAAACCGCGCCACGCCAGCCTGCGACAAACGCGAAACACCATTTCCGTGGAAAGCAACCGTGTAACCTACTTGCTTTCGAGTAACCGGAGCCCCGGGGTCACGCAGACGAAACGCCGGTCGTTACGACCGTTCGCGGAGAGACGCGGTCGCGAGGAAGACGCGTCAGCGAGAAGCGTAAATTCTCGCTACGATTCGGTGAATCGACGCCGCGAAGTAGTCGTTCCCCTGTTTCGATTAAGATAACAGAGGTGGTTAAATGAATATCATACAGTAGTAAGTTATATTTCACCGTTTATTCCAACAACTTATAACGAAGACAGTTACGCTGATGCGTATGTGCGAGATGAGTGAGTGACTGATCTGCGGGTATGTATACCCGGTGGAAGGATGTTGACCGTTCGAAGGATGTAAAATCAGTACTGTCTTGGGAGACGATGATGTGTCGGAGGAAAGCTAAGGATAGGTGTGTCTGGCGCACGGGACCATCGGATTTGTTGGCGACGATTTTAGTCAGGAGAGTGAGGGAATAGGCTTCGTTCTTAATTGGTTAAACGAAGGGTCTTAACCGCCCTCGAGAGAAAGTGGTTAGTGGGAGGAAAGTTGCAGCGTACGTGAGAAAAACTAACTTTCCCTAGTTAAGCCGTGGTGGACAATAGTCTTTGGAAATTCTTCGGAAACAAACGTTTGTTTGGTTTGAAGGACCTTTTCTAGGAAATCTATGAGATTTATGGAAGGTACTTCAAACTATGGAGGTTACGCTGCGAGTATCCGAAGACATCTGGTTGCCATATTGCCCGCGGTGTGTGACCTGGGCTAAGTAGAGTGTTACGCGACGTAACACCGGTTCTCCCTTAAACGCGATTAATGTATCGCTAGCTGGGAAAAAGGGAGAAAGAAAGAAGGAGAGGGGATAAGAACGAAGATAGAAAAGGGATTCGCATCTCGTGGAAATCGACACGGTTCGATCCACGTTTCAGCGAGCTTTCCGCCGTCGGAATCGACAGTTGCCGGAGGAGGACCTTTTTGTCGAGCAAAATAAATAGACATTTCTTCCCTCCTTCGTTTTTCAGTATGTTTACCAACCCATTGTTCTATTCACCGTCGCTTCCGGCAACGTTCGATTCCGAAATGTTTTATTCGCTAAAGATCGGTTCAGAAATGTTTGAGTCCGGAGATTCTCATACGTTCCATTCTCGGAACGTTCGATCCTCGGTAACACGGAGTTTAGCGATTCTCGAAACCCGGCAGAATCGTCGATTCGAAAGTGTTTGATAGACGTGCCCCGTATATCGTGCAAACACTCTTTTATACGAGTTTCGTGTATCTTTCTGCTCTCGGTTGTGCGACCAAAGTGCGCGATCGGTGTTTAGAACGAAACTTTCTTCGGGAAAAATCAGAACGTGCGTTACAATTCATTTACCAAGGAAATAAAGGCAAGGTCGATTTTGCACCGAGCTCGCCGTTTTCCGGGAACGTGCTGATATCCAAACGGACGGTTTGTATAAATTTCGGGGAAGGAGTAACCGGTTTACGATTTCGTCTGGCAGCAGCTTCTCGCGAATTATTTGCGTCGAAGATTCCGATGAACAGGGAAAGGGAAGGAAGGGCGACAGAGGAAACGTATCGGTACAGGGCACCGAGTTAATTACATTAAAGATTCTGTACACAGATAAATTAGCTGCTTCTCCGTGCAGATAGTAATTATCGACGTGATAAGTGGTAATAACAGTTTTACGCTAGTTTCAGCCTCTACCTGCTTTAGCTAACCGTTAACGAAGAAGACGCGGCAGTTAAAGCACTCGTTATCAAACAGCTTAACCCCGTAACTCTTTCGTGATTAAAAGCGTCGCTATTAAGTGTCGTTATTCGTCGCGTTATTAGGGCGATACAGCTCGAACGTAATTAGCTCCTTGTGCAAATAATATCGGGTTGTCCGACAGTTTGCGCGGCGGATGTCGCGCAAGAAGAACGAAAACGACGAAAACGAGGAACAAAGGAAAGAATGAAGGCGGAGAGGGGCCGGAACAAAGCATGAGTCGGCTCAATGCGCGTACCTCGTTTTTCGGTTCTCTCGATAACCTCGAAAGCTCGTCGTTGTTCTTCGTAACGACGTCGTCGGCCGGCGATATTCCACGTCGTTAAAACAACCGGGACGAGTCAACACGGAAGCTTTCTTCCTTTTTTCTCTCCTGGAACGGACGCTCGCGAGGAACAAAGTTTCCCGCCTCGTGCTCGGGCCACGAGCAAACGTTTTAACGCGATTGAAAAAGTTGAAACTCTAACGAGTGACGAACGGAGCGACACCGTCTGTGGCGTGGTGCCGCGATCGTGGCCGACCAGCTTCATGAAATCGACCGCTCGATCGTGTCGTGTCGCTTCTGCATCTGCTTCCGCGATATCCACCGCGATCAGATATCGATAACGCAACGACTCGAATCCTCCGATTCTACGGGTCGATCGCGGTGGTTCGTGCTACCGTCCCAAGGAAATTTACGTTCCAAATCTGGCAGGGATTTTCGCGAATCGTCGACTGGATATCGTCGCATTACTGATACAAACGAAAACGCTCTGTAAGCTCCTTTCGCACGTCCTTTACACGGATTTTCGTTTAATCGGTCAAACACCGATCTCTGTTTCTCTCTCTCTCTCTCCCGAATTGCCGACTTTGTTCACAGACCATTCCACACGCCCTATCTCGACCAGGTCTTTCCCTCTATCGGCTTGTACAGTTTCGGCAGAATTCATCGGATCGAAAGCTTCCGTCGCGCGCCATCATGGCTCCGCCTCTGACTGTTCCAACTTCTTGCAAATGTCAAGGCGAAAATCATCCGGCAGTCTACGCTTAGAATATTTCGTTCCTTCGAAACGCCATCCTTTCGCCGGAGTATCGTTCGCTACTTCGATCTGATCGATACTCGAAACGGTCGAACGGTAGACGCGTTTAACGTTTTACCAGCCGTGAGCTGTAACGCTCGAATCGAGTACTCGTAGATCGCTTGTCGGAATGAAATAGCGAAATCTCGATAACGTTGACGAATTTTCATACACGACAACCGGGAACGCGCCAACCACGCCAATTACGCATCCATATTGTCGCGTACTGTTACACGGCACGCAGACTCTAGATACGTCGAGGTAACACAACGGACGAGAATTTATCAGCAAGTTCTACCGCCCACGACGTAACTAGACCATACACTCGTACACGTTGTTAACGCAAAGATAACGACGCGGGACGACAAAGTCGAGCGATGTTCCGCCCGGTGTCATTCCGCCAGTCTTATCGGCCCACTCCTAGCGACTGCCGCGATAAACTCGACTTACTCAACAACGACGACGTATCCTCTAGACGTATCTATATTCTCGCTCAGCATTTCGAATTGAAACGGAGAGAGGTCAGAGCGTGCGTGGAGAGTGCGTGCAGAGTGCGTGGAGCGTAGCAATTTGCCGCTCTTTCGGATCCGAATTAATCGCCAACGTTAAATTTTATCTTGCGGTCTTACCGTATTTTTAACGTTTCTTCTTCGTCTAACTTGGAGAGGAACTCGACTGCGAGAGAAATGTACAATTTTCAAAGGACATGGTCGACTTTGGGAGAATTCCGTTGAAAAAGGCAACTGCATAAATTCTGCCTGCTAGCCGTTATCGGCTCTCAAAGACCGACACGCTATTCTTTCAGCGACAATAAAGAGAGAGCAAAGTTGGTAATGAAAGAACGATCGTGCCAACGCGTTCAGTGTCATCGTTTCAGCGAAATATCACGCGCCCTGATAAAATATAAAACTGTGCTTTGCGTTTAATAGAAACGTCGATGGGGAACATATACGGACGGGAGAACGATTCAACGAACCAATAAGCTTTCATTGCCGCTGCT